>NW_016812438.1:542085-581097 GCF_001698545.2 Rhinopithecus bieti
AAAAAAAAAAAAAGAAAAGAAACAAAAATACATACAGAAGGGAAAAAACAGATAACACGTAAATATTCAAGAACCCTATGTAAAATATCAGCATATCAAATTTAACAAATGTTTGTTAAAAAAATGTTTTTGTTGTTTATGTTAATGATGATTCAGCTAAGAAACTAATTAATGTAAAAACACCATGTAAATGGCTTGAAGAAAAACAAAAATGTGATAATCATTTCAATAGATCCTAAAAACATATCTGACAAAATTCCACACTGATTCTTGATATAGACTGCTAGAAAATTTGAAATAGAAAGTTATTTTCTTGCGCTGTTAAGCATATTACAAAAATCAAAATAACAACAATGTAAACAAAATTAGACATAAATTTACTGTTGAAACTTCAGGAGCATTGCCATTTCAGTTGGCAAAAAAAAAATCAAATGAGATATTCACTATCATCTCCATTTTTTTCATATTGTTTTGGAAGTTCTACCCAGTACAGCAAGATAAGGAAACAAACCGAAGTGGGAATATAAAAATTGGAAGAAATAAAACTGTTAGTATATTATAATCTGCTTTTGAATTTTTACTAAGAAAATCCAAGAAAATATGTAGCCAAAAACTACAGCTAATAAAATAGTTTGATGAAATTGATGGCAACATAATGAGACTACAAGATTAATAATATTCTTACACATGTACAACAGACAAGTAAAATGTTATGTTAAAATATTTGTAAGAGCATTAAAATATTAAGTATATTTGAAACAAATATAGAAGAATGCAAAAGTCTTCATGGAGAAGATTATAAATATTTACTTAAGGTCCTAATAGAAGCTTGAATATTTCGAGATGTGTCTGTCTGTGTGTAGACTGAAAGACTCAATATAATACCAATGGGAAACTTCTTCAAATTATTCTGTAAATTTAATATAAGTCAATCAAAATGCCAGTAGTTGTTTTATGGAACATGACAATTTCATCAAATGTTCGTAGGAAATATAAGAGAAAAATGTATAAAACAATTAGGAAGAAAAATATTGTCTAGGGATGTGTACAAGCAGACATTAAGGTTTAAGATAAAACTACAGTAATTCAGCATATATTCACATGGTAGAGATGTACAAATATTTCAATGGAACAGTGTCTAAAAGCAGACCCACACGTGATTTGAAAATCTATACGTGGAAGAATTCGTATTACATATCAGTAGGGGAACTTATGGATGCTTCTGTAAAACTAATGATGGTTATTCATTTGTGAACAAAAAATACAATTTCTACTACAATTCTTATGTAAAATAAAATCCCAAAAAACAAAACTGTAAATCATTTGAAAAATAATATATATTTTTTCTTAGAAAATATTCAATGGATAATTGTTTTTAAAACTGGTAAATGGGTCGGGCGCGGTGGCTCAAGCCTGTAATCCCAGCACTTTGGGAGGCCGAGACGGGTAGATCATGAGGTCAGAAGATCGAGACCACCCTGGCTAACACAGTGAAACCCCGTCTCTACTAAAAAATACAAAAAATTAGTCGGGCATGGTGGCGGGCGCCTGTAGTCCCAGCTGCTTGGGAGGCTGAGGCAGAAGAATGGCGTAAACCTGGGAGGCGGAGTTTGCAGTGAGCTGAGATCCAGCCACTGCACTCCAGCCTGGGTGATAGAGTGAGACTCTGTCTCAAAAAAAAAAAAAAAAAAAAAAACTGGTAAATGAATGACAGCATTAATAATGTAACAAGGCAAATACCAGTCTGAGAGAAGATATTTTCGATGACTATAACTGAGAATTCAATACACAAAACATACACAAAGCAGTTAGATATTAAGAAAACATTAACCAAATAGAAAATGAATTGTAATACATAAACAATTCACATATGAGAAAATCCAAAGTGTCAGCAAATAATGTTGAAACTTATTATTATCTAAAGAAAGTAAAGTTTTAAGAAAAATAAGTTAATATTAAACATATACCTATTGTCCAAAATAAATATAATTTATGATAGTAAGTATGGAGTGGATGTGGGAAAATGAGAAACTTTATATTCTGCTAATGTAAAAATCAATTGGCTTGGTTATTGTCAAAAGCCATTTAAAGTAATTTTTTCTTTTAACATGTTTATTGTGGGCATTTTCATCCGCACAAAATTAGAGAGAATAATATAATTAACCTCCATGTACACAACATTACTTAACTTCAACATAGGCAACATTTTGCCAAATCATAGTCATCTACCCACGCCCACTGCTCCACCCACCCCCCCTCCCTGCCAGTTTTGTTTATTTGCTGGATTATGTTTAAAGACAATCAAACACATTTTGTTATTTTGTCTGTAAATTCTTTTCTATACATGTCTTACTGACATGGACTGTTTTACACATACCCCTGACATTATGACCCACTCAAAATAAACAGCCATTTCTTACTATTACATAGTTCCAAGGCCATATTTTTTTAAAAATTGACAACGTTGTTGTTGTAGGTTTGTTTAAATTAAATCCAAAGTCTAAATATTTCGTTCAGTGCACATGTCTCTTAGAGTTTTAAAACTGATTTCTCTTTTTCTTCTTTTTTATCTCTTTGTATTTGATATGTTGGAAAAACTAGGCATTTGTCCTGTATACAGAATGTCCCACGTTTTGATATGGCTGAAGACTTTCTTATGATGACTTAACTTGTGCCCCTGGCCCCCAGCATTCTTTTGCACTAATAGATCTTGCAGCTTGTTTCAGTTCAGTTTCAACATTTTAGGCATGAATACTTCAGAGACAGTATGGTGTCCTATTACTGCCTCACATCACAAGGAACATAATATCTGTTTATCCCAATTCTAGTGATGCTAAGATTGATCACAGGTTTTAGGTGTGAATAGCAATTTTTCATTATTTGACATTGTTGAATATATATAAATTCTGTTACCTAAACAAGTTCAATATTCTTGATATTTGCCTTAAAGAAATTCTAGACAACAGCATAAGAAAACATGTGGAAGCAAGTTCATTGAAGTCCTATGCTGGAACTACATATCTTCTGACCCTTCATTTCTACTTTCCATTGTCTTCAGCCTGCCATGTCCCTAGAGGCTAAACTCTATAGAAGGTACCAATGGGATCTTTGCCTCTGGCTTGTGGTTGTACTTGTCTAAAGAGGAGCACAGCCAAGGAATCTGAGAGGGTGAAGAGAGAAGTATCAGGGTGTCTACCTCCCACCTCTGCCCCATTTCCTTCTTGCTAAGTTACCTCCTCTACTTAAGGTCACAGCTAAGGCAGTCCTGTCCATGAGCTCTTTCTACTTTGTTTCTAGTTACTACTTCCTTTTCTTTCTCCCTCAGATTACATTTGATAATTAGGCATAAAATTTTGAAATAACCCTGAAGGTTTTTCTACACCCTGGCCGTTTCTTTGTAAATAATGCTTTTATCAGTCTTTCTCAAAAGATCGAGTTTGAGCACAGCATCTGTTTCTTGCCAGAATTTAGACAAAGTTTTTAATAATAAAATATTGGGTAAAATGTAAATGTTTATTCAAGTATTCATTTACTTCTTGAGTACAATGTCAAATACCCTTCTAAGCACTACCTATATATTAATGAACAAAATAAAGCTGATGTTCTCACTGAATATCTATTTTAGACATAAGCAAATAAATATCTCTCTGGATATAAGTTCATTAACAGGAAAAGTGAGTGTGGTATGTTCATAGCAGTTAAAATACATGAATAAAAGATATATATCAACAAACATAACAATGAATACAGTAGTAAGTTTTAGAATGATAAAACAGTGCTGACTAAAGTTAAAACACAAAACTCAGTTAAAACTCACATACAACTGATAGAACTAATAAACAAATTGAGAAGCGTGGTAGAACACAAAATCAAGATACCAAAATCAGTAGTGTTTCTCTACACTAACAATGAACTACTTGAAAAAGATGTCAAGAAAACAATCCCATTTACAATTTCTACAAATATAAAATACCTAGGAATAAATGTAATTAAGGAGATTAAAAGTCTTTCCATTGAAAATTATAAAATATTGATTAAATAAATTGAAATACAAATAAATTGACAGATGCCCTCTGTTTAAGGATTGAAATAATTAATATTTTAAAATTCCTGTAATACTCAAGGCAATCTGCAGACTCAACAAAATGCTTATCAAAATACAACATTCTTCACGGAAATAGAAAATACAATCGTAAAATTCACATGGAACCACAAAATAACCCAAATAGCCAAGACAATCTTTGGCAAAAAGAATAACAGTGAACATCACAGTACCTGACTTCAAAATAGATTACAAAGCTATAGTAACCCAAACAACATCACACTGGCATAAAAACAGACATATACACCAATTGAACAGAGTAGAGAGCCCAGCAATAAATCCACACATTTAGAGCCAATTTGTTTTGACAAAGACATCAAGAACACACAATGATAATTGCCTTTAAAAGATAATGCTTAAAAATAATTCCTGTTATATTCTAAGACTCTAGTTGACCTAACTGATACTGCCTCCACTGGTTATAGTCCTGATTTCCCTATCCTAGCATGCACCTACTGTTCTTTCAATCATTAGAATCACACCTGGACAAGCATCACCCCTGTCCCTCTCTAGGTTATTTAAATTTTTCTTCTATTAAATTTGTGTTTAGTTTTACTCAAGTCTAGATCTTTCTATGATGATGCGGTACTGGCCAAATTACAGATGATGCTGTTAGTGTTATTTGTCAGCTGTCTTGTACAAAAATGTGTTTCAAATAAAGATGATGCTCTAAAAAATCTCAGGATTTACCTAAGTTTAGAAGTAAAATTACTAGACAGCTCTCAGACTCAGGCTTGGTGCACAAGCATGTAAGACATTTAACAAATTTTTATCTTATCATTGGCCAAAAGATATTGGTTTGGAAGACAGTCATAGTGGTTGAGGTATGTACTAGCAAAATACTAACAACTTAGGCATTCACTCTAATAACCATTTTCAATGGTATGCCTGTTTATTCAATAGTTAAATTTAAATCATTCACTGAAAAAACCCTACTAATTCAACTGGGTACGTTATCAGATCTAAGAAAACTAGGGTTAAATATAGGAATAATTTCAACTTTTTATCTTAATAAGAAGTGGACATGAGATCAATTCACTGAACACATCAAATAGAAAATATTCATCTTTGAAGTTATACTAATGAGTTATTTTTGGAGGGATAAACAATCCAGACTCGGATTTGCTTTATAAAGACCAGAGAATTACTTACAGAAATGTTGAAAATGCTGAGCTCTAAATAAGCTGAAAGAAACAATTGAGCACATGTCTTAACCAGATGCCTACCTTGATTATTTTTATGAACATCTATTCTGCTGCCCAGTTTTTATGTGCAGTTTATTTTACATATGTGCACAAGAGAGAAAGAGAGATGAGAGAAAGTTCAGCATTAACCAAATTTAGCATTACCTTAGGGCGTAACATATTCACCAGTTCAGTCACAAATTGTTCCAGAGAAAACTGGATAAAATCACTGTAACTGTTAAGCATGGCATTTTGTATTGAGAACTACTGTGAAAGATGATTAAGCCCATGAGAATGTTATCCATAATTTCTGAAAAAATGTACTGTAAAAAAAGGAGAAACAAAACAAAAACAAAATTGCAGCCACCACCACCAAGAAAAACAAAAATCAGGTTGAAGGGAGATATGTAGTTCACTTAAAAATAAAAAATGCAGAATATCTGCATTGTAAGTCTAAGCTGAATATGAACACCTTTATACAAGATGCACTCCTCTAGGATAAAGTGACCAGACAATATTACTTGGCATAGTCTGTCTTCATAAACTATAAAATCCTCAAGTCATGTCAATCATGAAATTGCTGAATCAGCCACCTGTATTGATTATTAATATGGCCAGGGACAGCTTTACTCACCTTCTCTGCTGTAGCATAAACCATTTGGTCAGAAACAGACCATCTTTGTCAAAAGTGAGTTTCCAACGTGGAATTCTTTACTGACGAGCAGGTGCCAAAACCATGCTGATGTGAAAATGACAAATGACCTTGCCAAATCCATCAAAGACTTTACTGAGTTCTTGGCACCATTAAAATGTCTCCTGATGGGTGACTCACAAGTTCTATTAGATCGTCAGCAAAATTCTTTCTTCTCGAAGATGTAGCAGCTAATTGTACTTTTTGCACCTTAGTAGAAATAGAAGTTTGATAAACAAGTGTACATAACTAAGTGAAGGTTTGCCTCTGTGCTATGGAACTTGGACATGTTTTTTTCTAAAACTTGCTTTTCAAGGATAATATATACAAACACAAGTGTAGGCCTTGTATATGTGGTTTATTAAATTTTCCCCAAATGAACACATCCTTGTAATGGGCACTTGGAGTTTAAAAAAAAGACAGAAGAATACTAGCAACCCCCAAAGCATCCTCTTTCTCCTCTCTCTGGTCGTTGCCTATATAATCCTGTATAGCACAGGGAGCTTTACCTGTGTTAATACATTGTATAAATGGAATTATACACCATGAGCTCCCATGTGTGCCTTCTTTACTTCAACATTACCACATCCGTGTTTTCTATACCTCTTATTCAGGTACATTTTAATAGCTGTGTTTTCTTCCTCTTTTGCATTTTGTTAAATACTTTCCAAACTCAAGTTATGTTGATCTTGCAATCTCCAAAGTAAAATATAAGGAAGAGATGTAGACCTCGAAAAATCATTTTGAGGAATTTGATAGCAAATAAATTCATGAAAGTGATTTCATTTTCTTGGGTCAAATAAGAAGTCACTGGAGTAAAGGTACAACTGAATAGAAATGCAATTGGTAAAAATGCTGAAAACTGCCCAGTAAATCTGATACACTAAATCTGTACACTTAAAAAGTGACTAAAGAGTCTAACAAACTAAATACTAACAATAATAATGGATAATTTTAATGGCTTGATATAAAGGTCATTGAATTCTACAGTGAAACATTTTGTACTTGGAAGCACTTCAAAATACTCAAACTACTTCTCATTAATTTCCACAAAAAGTAAAAAAAAAAAAATGCCTTTTGTGCAGGTGAATAAATAAATATTAAAATATTACAATATCATATAATCCCTAAGTAAAGAATAAAACTCAAACATCTGACCTATTTATCTCCAAAAGTATATTGTGAGAACAAGGTTATTATTATTCAGTTCAGCCAAATGGTAATGGAAAAAAAGAGAAAAAAGGATGGACTCAGAAAATCTCCTGTCAAATAAGTAGATGATTAAAGACATTTATGTAACTTTATACTTACCATCAGTTGTGTTTTTTCTTTCAGCAAACTTGCCTCCATTTTTCAAGTTTTAAATTCTAATTGTTACTGGCAAGTTTCTGACCTAGTGGTGTAAATAAATAATTTGTCTTAAATTGCAAGTTGTCACCACATTTTGGACAATATTAATATTAATAAAATGATTTTCAGTCTTCAATGAAGGTTTTTATTCATTTCTTCATTCTTTTGGCATTCACTTGATATTATTGATCAACTAGTACTTTTAAGTCACTGTGTTAGACATGGTGTGTATTAAAAAATAAATCCTAATCTTAAAATGTCTATCTTTGGCCAGGTGCTATGGCTCTCGCCTGTGGTCCAGGCACTTCGGGAGGCCAAGGCTGGTGGATCGTCTCAGGTCAGGAGTTTGAGACCAGCCTGGCCAACATTGTGAAATCCCCATCTCTACTAAAAATACAGAAATTAGCCAGGCGTGGTGGCAGCACCTGTAATCCCAGCTACTCAGGAGGCTGAGACAGGAGAATCACTTGAACCTGGGAGGCGGAGGTTGCAGTTAGCAGAGGTCGTACCACTGCACTCCAGCCTGGGCGACAGCGTGAGACTCCACCTCAAAAAAAATAAATAAATAAAATAAAACAAAACAAACAAACAAACAAAACCAGGCCATCTTTTAATTTCTTTTCTTCCTTCTATCCCTCCTTTTACCTTCCTTCTTTTTTTACTCTGTTCTTTGTTTCTTCCTTCCTTTTCTTCCAGAAAAATTTAGTCCAAAAGCCATTAGAGGGAGCCAAATAAGGTGGAAATTAATGTGGGGAAGAAGGGGTGTGGGTGAAGCTGAGGGTATTGGAGTTCAAGGAGAACTGACAATGTGGGAGTGGTGGAGGTAGCACTGATAACAAAAGATGAGTTATGGGTATATGTAAAAAGTATATCAGTTAAAATAAGTTTATTACTGTTCCAAAAGGGAAAACTACATTTAGAGAAGGAAGAAAACTAGAATAAATGCTACAGTCATAGATTTTACTTGGAAATATGGGTAAAAACACTTGATTTTCAACATGTATATGAAGAAACATAAATGAAATATAGATATAAATAGGTGTTCACTGAGATGGCCTGAAACAGTGACCCACGACTTTCCCAAAACTTAGATCTTCATTTCTGAATATGTTCTTCATGAAAAAAGTACAGGGCTTCCTATAAAAATTGCTTATTACAAGGCCAGGATAGGAAATTAGAATTACTCTGGAGTGTATTCTTTTGTAAATAGGAATGGAGAACTCAAAACTAGTGTGATATGTCACAAGGATTCAGAAACCAGTTTGAAGAAGTTTCTTGCTGCCAAATTGAGACAATTTATAATATTAAAATAAATAATTAAACTAGAAGATTGTAAGCCATTGGATAAAACAGGAATTCATGAATCCAGAAAGATATAAATAAACAAATAGAAAGGAGAGAAATTTTTCCTTTATAGTAGAGTTGCAATTCATGTAAGTACAATTAAATATAAAGTTATAAAATCACCATTTGGGAACCCGTAGTCATATTAATTTTAGCCAACAAATATCAATGGATGGTAAAAAGTGTGTGTAAAAGATTGAGGAAAATGAGATATATGTATAATCTCAAAATATCTCCCTAGAAAATATTAATTACAAAGTAAAATCTGAGGTGTACCTCTAGAGTGGAAGAAGATAGCAAACACAACATTAATTTTGTGACCAAAGTTAATATCACCAATAATGGGACAAATTGACATTATGTACCATTGGACAGGATTCATCAAGAAGAATATATCACCACTTCTACAGTTTTCTTGCAGTGTATAACCTAAGTTGAGTGATATGGTTTGACTCTGTGTTCCCATCCAAATCTCATTTTGTAGCTTCCATAATTCCCACATGTTGTGGGAAGGACCCGGTGGGGGATAACTGAATCACGGGGCAGGTCTTTCCCATGCTGTTCTCATGATACTGGATAAATGTTGTGAAATCTGATGGTTTTTAAAATGGAAGTTTCCCTGGACAAACTCTCTTTTTTTGCTTGCTGCCATCCATGTAAGATGTGACTTGCTCCTCCTTACCTTCTGCCATGATCATGAGGCCTCCTCAGCCATGTGGAACTGTAAGTCCATTAAACCTCATTTTCTTCCCAGTCTTGGGTGTGTCTTTATCAGCAGTGTGAAAACAAACTAATACATTGAGGAAATAATAGACAAACAGAAATTTGAGGGAAATTCTGAGAAATAACTGGTCTATAACCATCTTTCTAAAAGTCAAGTTCTTAAACATCAGAGAAGTACTGAAGAACTATTTCAAACTGAGGGAAATGAAAGCAATATGAGAAATGCAACATGTGATATGCGACTGGATCTTACGACTATAAAAGACATTAGTAGAATTGGAGAAACTTGAACAGGGTCTGTGGATTTGACAGTGCTAACATTTCAATGTTAATTTCTTCACTTGTGGCTATGCTGGGGTTATGCTGGAAAACTTCCTTGTTTATAGAAAACACACTGCAATTTACCTACAAACACTTTAAAGGAGGGAAAGATTTTAGAACTATAATTGCAGTTTTCCTGTGTGAGTTTGGAATTATTTCAAATTAAAATAATAGAAACAAGGAGGGAGGATTACTATTACATGAGTATAGAGTTTCAGTTTTGTAAGATGAAAAAGTTCTATAGATGTGTTACACAACAATATCAACATACTTAACACTACTAAACTATACAATTAAAAGTAGTTAAGATATCAAGATGATGCTGGCCTCATAAAATGAATTAGGAAGGACTCCCTTTTTCTCTATTGATTGAAATAGTTTCAGAAGGAATGGTACCAGCTCCTCTTTGTACCTCTGGTAGAATTAGGCTGTGAATCTGTCTGGTCCTGGACTTTTCTGGTTGGTAGGGTATTAATTATTGCCTCAATTTCAGAGCCTGTTATTGGTCTATTCAGAGATTCAATTTCTTCCTGGTTTAGTCTTGGGAGGGTGTATGTGTCCAGGAATTTATCCATTTCTTCTAGATTTTCTAGTTTATTTGGCTCAACATATGCAAATGAATAAACGTAATCCATCACATAAACAGAACCAATGACAAAAACCACACGATTATCTCAATAGATTCAGAAGAGGCCTTCAACAAAATCCAACAGCTCTTCATACTAGAAACTCTCAATGAACTAGGTATTAATGGAATGTATCTCAAAATAGTAAGAGCTATTTATGACAAACCCACAGCCAATATCATATCAAATGGGCAAAAATTGGAAGCATTCCCTTTGAAAACCGGCACAAGACAAGGATGACCTCTCTCACCACTCCTATTCAACACAGTGTTGGAAGCTCTGGCCAGAGCAATCAGGCAAGAGAAAGAAATAAAGGGTATTTAATTAGGAAAAGAGGAAGTCAAATTGTCCCTGTTTGTAGATGACATGATTGTATTTTAGAAAACCCCATCATCTCAGCCCCAAATCTCCTTAAGCTGATAAGCAACTTCAGCAAAGTCTCAGGATACAAAATCAATGTGCAAAATTCACAAGCATTCCTATACACCAATAACAAACAGAGAACTAAATCATGAGTGAACTCCCATTCACAACGGCTACAAAGAGAATTAAATACCTAGGAATCCAACTTACAAGGGATGTGAAGGACCTCTTCAAGGAGAACTACAAACCACTGCTCAATGACATAAAAGAGGACACAAACAAATGGAAGAACATTCCACACTCATGGATAGAAAGAATCAATATTGTGAAAATGGCCATACTGCCCAAGGTAATTTATAGATTCAATGCCATCCTTATCAAGCTACCAATAACTTTCTTCACAGAACTGGAAAAAAAACTACTTTAAAGTTCATATGGAACCAAAAAAGAGCCTGCATTGCCAAGACAATCCTAAGCCAAAAGAACAAAGCTGGAGGCATCACGCTACCTGACTTCAAATTATACTACAAGGCTACAGTAACCAAAACAGCCCAGTACTGGTACCAAAACAGATATACAGACCAATGGAACAGAACAGAGACCTCAGAAATAACACCACACATCTATAACCATCTGATCTTTGACAAACCTGGCAAAAACAAGAAATAGGGAAAGGATTCCCTATTTAATAAATGGTGCTGGGAAAACTGGCTAGCCATATGTTGAAAGCTGAAACTGGATCCCTTCCTTACGCCTTATACAAAAATTAATTCAAGGTGGATTAAAGACTTAAAAGTTAGACCTAAAACCATAAAAACCCTAGAAGAAAACCTAGACAATACCAGTCAGGACATATGCATGGGCAAAGACTTCATGACTAAAACACCAAAAGCAATGACAACAAAAGCCGAAATTGACAAATGGGATCTAGTTAAACTAAAGAGCTTCTGCACAGCAAAAGAAACTACCATCAGAGTGAACAGGCAACCTACAGAATGACAGAAAAATTTTACAATCTACCCATCTGACAAAGGGCTAATATCCAGAATCTACAAAGAACTTAAACCAATTTACAAGAAAGAAACCAAACAACCCCATTAAAAAGTGGGCAAAGGACATGAACAGATTCTCAAAAAAATATATTTATGCAGCCAGCAGACACATGAGAAAATGATCATCATCACTGGTCATCAGAGAAATGCAAATCAAAACCACAATGAGATACCATCTCACGTCAGTCAGAAGGGTGATCGTTAAACAGTGAGGAAACAACAGATACTGGAGAGCATGTGGAGAAATAGGAACACGTTTACATTGTTGGTGGGAATGTAAATTAGTCCAACAGTGTGGAAGACAGTGTGGCTATTCCTCAAGGATCTAGATCTAGAAATACCATTTGACCCTGTGATCCCATTACTGAGTATAAACCCAAAGGATTATAAATCATGCTACTATAAAGACACATGCACATGTATGTTTATTGTGGCACTATTCACAATAGCAAAGACTTGGAACCAACACAAATGTCCATCAATGATAGACTGGATTAAGAAAATGTGGCACGTATACACCATGGAATACTATACAGCCATAAAAAAGGATGAGTTCATGTTCTTTGCAGGGACATGAATGAAGCTGGAAACCATCATTCTCAGCAAACTATCACAAGGACAGAAAACCAAACACCACATGTTCTCACTCACAGGTGGGAATTGAACAATGAGAACACTTGGACACAGGGCAGAGAACGTCACACACCGGAGCCTGTTGGAGGGTGGGTGGGCTAGGGGAGGGATAGCATTAGGAGAAATAGTTAATGTAAATGATGAGTTGATGGGTGCAGCAAACCAACGTGGCACATGTATACCTATGTAACAAACCTGCACGTTGTGCACATCTACCCTAGAACTTAAAGTATAATAATTTTAAAAAGTAGTTAAGACAGGAAATTTAATGTTTTGTGTTTTTTTACCACCATAACAAATGGGAAAAAATAACAACGAAAAAAGGAGTATTATTTAGGAGACGAGTTCTCAATTTTGAGTAGTATAGTTTTTAGAAAATACAGATGTCCAAATCACAATACTGTAGATTATAATTCAATATGTCTAGATTAGAGTTTGATAATTTTTTTCGCATATGGCCAGGGTTACAAAAACACTGATCACACTTCATCAATTGCAAGTAAGTAACAACAACCATGATAGAATAGATAAAGCACTTGATCCAGTTCAAAGCATTCCACCTCCTAGTTTTATGGCCTTGGACAAATCACATTCAACACTCTCATCTTTAAAACCCTCATCTCTAAAATGGGGATAATAATTTTTGCCTTATAATATTACTGAGCGGCTCATAGGAGATGACAACATAGATCAAAGCACTGGAGAAATATAAGGCAGTAGTATAATGGAAGAAATTAATGAGTAAATCTCTACTATATAAAAAGTCACATAATGTACTATAAGCATATCGTATCATTAAGACGGTTCTCTTTAACTAGATTTAAATGCAGTAACACACTCCAGTGAGCCATTCCACAATCTCAGATGATACACCTGAGCGATTCTTGGCTTTGGAACCTAAATTGAGAAGCTAGCAAGAAAATGACTGAAATTTCCATCAGTGTGTGATCTAACTTAATCCCATTAGCGACCTCAAAACTGGTGACTTTCTTGATCTCAGTGGACCGTCTGTTAGGACCCGTTGTGGCTTCTAACACTGGAGTAAAAACAGAAAAAGAAAAAAGACACTACATGGAATGATACAAAAGATCTAATCCCTTACAATATTTGGCCCAAATGACTTCTACCAGGCTTCCCAGCAGTTAGATGTCTAGAAGGTGGTTGTCCTCATGCTGTTGCTGAGCAGGCAGCTTCTTTAGAGGCTAAGCTCGTAGGTCTTAGAATCAGCAAGACTGGATACCAAATTCCAGCCCAACTGGAAAACCCTGGACATGTTTCTTGTCTCAGAGTCAGGTTCATAATTTGCAAAAGGATGACAATGATTGTATAAACTTCTTAAGATTAAATGAACAAAGTTTATACTAAGTGCTTGATAAATGTCGTCAATTATGATTTTTTTTAATAAATGATGATATTCAGCACAGTTCTCCCACTTTTTCGGTAACAACTATTCACATTTAAGATGGCAACTGGGATTAGACTCCTAGAAACCAACATGAGTTACTAATTTGACCTCAGGAAGTTACTAGATAGGTAACTATTGTAAAATTAAATAAATTAATAAGGCCACTTCGGCTCTAAGTACAGTTCAGATTGTCAGATAATACCAAAACAGCATTTCAAGAAGCATTAAATATATATAAAGCACTTTGTTGAGCCTGGGGAGGTGTGAGAAGGTTTGTAAAATATGAAATATCATATCTAGAACCCAAATTATCTTCTTTCCTTCAGACTTATCTCGAAAAAACAGTAATTCTCACTTAATATTAAGAGATTCTTTTAGGAGAAGTGTGCTATATCACTTTCAATGTAAACCAGAAAAAAAGAAGAGGAACAACAGCAAAATTGTTTGGGGCAACAGCATAAAATTCTTTGGTATAGGGCAAAAAATAGTTGAAATACTATGTGGTCTCCTATCTCATATCAGAACACTCAAATTTCAAATGCTTATGCTGTGGATTAATACATAATATTACTACTGCTCTCTTTCTTAAATTTTTTTTTTTTATTACAAGATAAAATTTTTTTAAACATTTTTTCAGGAGTGTAAGTGCAGGTTTGTTTCGCAGGTAAACTTGTGCCATGGGGGTTTGTTGTACAGATTATTTCATCACCCAGCTGTTAAGCCTAGTACCCATTAGTTATTTTTTCTTATCCTCTCCTTCCTCCTATCCCCCACTCTCTGAAAGGGCCCAGCGTGTGTTGTTCCTTTCTACGTGCCCATGTGTTTCATCATTTAGCTCCACAAAAATTTGCATATTGACCTTCTTATAAAATTATTCACTTTAAAAGTTAAAAAAATTAAAACTCATTCAGAAATTTATTTTTTTCACAATTCTTTGTAAATATTTTATGTTATGTATTTTACTCCATTAACTTCTTAAAACTCAGAAAACCATGTTTTAATTCAAGTATAAAAACTACCTCCCCAGTGTATAAAGTTGATTGGCTGAAAAATACTCAATGACTAATTTTTTGTGGAATAATGAAAAAGTTTTTATTACTTTTATTAAAAATAGTAATCTCCAATGTTAGAAATCATCAATCAGATTAATTCATTAAAACTTCCAAGGAATTTTCAGAATTCAAAACAGCTAATGTTACTCAAATCTAGTTTTATTTTGGTCTTTATCAAGTTCCATCACTTACTAGGCTTCTACAAGAGTTTTGAAGCTTCGGTGGAATTGTTATGAACAGGTAGCTAGCTATTTTATGACTAGTCATATGAAAATGCAAAAACATTTCATTCACTTACTGTTTAAAAAGACTATATATTTTCTAATCTTCCTCACTTTATTTCTATGACGAAATGACAGAGAAATGTCTGCAGGGAAAAAAAAAACATGCCAGTTACAAAGAGTTTCATGCTATCATTTTAGATTAACAAAACAAAACACGCGATTAGCTTTCCTTTGTTTCTTTACAATAGTCCGTTGATTTCTTAAATACCTCAAAGGAATTTACAGAGAAGAAAAAAAGAAATCTAACAACTGATTGATGAAGTATATACTCAGTGCAATGCTTGGCAAAGACTGCATTTTTATTATGGTAAAAAATGGTGTTAAAGGATGTTAGAGAATTGGACAAAATGAACCATCTGATTTGACTGATCTTGGTTGTGCAATACTTTCCAGCATGTACCTCCAAGGTTTGCATACACTATTTTGGCATTTTGGAGTAATTATCACTTGAAACTTTCACAAGTATGCCTTATTTCCACAGGTAATTAAGGTGACCTAGTTATGTCTGCATAAAGCTTAGTCTGGATGATGCAGACCCAGGGGAGACTAAGAGGTCACTAACAGCGATCAATCTAACTGATGGAAAAAAGAAAGAATCTTGTAGATGATATTCGCTGTATAGTGTTATAAAGCTATTTTTAAGATACATTATTTCATCAATAATATCTGAAGAGCATAGGAATCATTTCCCTTCAAGTATTCTGTGTCTCATTTCACGCTCCTTTTAACATTTGAGCTGTTGAGCTTGCTAATTCCTTATAATTAGTAATAAAGGAATTTAAGATTCATTTTTCAAGATGAACGTTTAATTTTGTTGATTTTCAAAAGTATCGTTAAAGAATTGCTCCTATTGCACGTGGTTAACAAATTCTTAATTGTGCTCTCGTGTCTATGAATTATAATTAACAAACTTTACAAATGCTTTGCCACCCCAAAGTGTTGCTCACCCTCAAATTGTTCCCTTCATCCTTCGAACAGATCTGAACCCAAAGACCCAACTCCTTCATCAGTCCAATATTCTGGCAACTGACTGAATTTACTGAAAGAGTTGGAGAATTGAGTTTCTAGTGCCAACCCACAATATGCAACTTCTGTCATTTTTTTATTCCACAACCTTGAAACTTGCTGCAGAAAATCAGTGCATCAGATACACCACATCAAGAACATAATCTTGCCCTTTATAAAAAGGTCACAAGCACGTTTATTTAAAGCACACCTCAGGTTAATTAACAGACACACATTATCAGAAAAACTAAAACAAAAGTAAGCCAAAATATAAAATATTTCGAATAACCTAAGGTAGGTTTAAACCCATTATTTTTTCTACCTCATGGCACTATGACTAGGACAACACGGATCATATAGTTCACATTTTACTTCCAAATGAGTTTTTTCATCTCTTCTTCTGGGAAATACTAACAAATCAACTGAGTGTCTTAAATGGTGTAGTCTGTGCCCCTAGACATTAAAACTCTAGCAGCTCAAAATGAAACATATACAAAAGAAAAATATATGCTATTAAATATGCAAAGCACTTACATTCTTTGTTGAATCATTTTTTAATTAAAGAATGACTTATTATCATACCATAAATGGGAATGATACGTGGAGAGGAGCTCTAGTTGCTTGAGGGTGAGTGCCATGTGCATTTTTCCTGGAGTCCCTAATAAGTGACACACTTGTATCATTACATTTGAGGTGAAGCAGAAACCTCTGTCAGATTCCATTCACATGGGCAATCCCCAGTGGCAAAACATCTGATTAACTAGCAAAGCCACTGTCGTTAACAGCTGTATTATTGGAAGCTTGGAAGTATTCAGCCTATTTAGTAGCAGAATGTATTATCATAATCACTCTCTCTCTCTGGCTCATGTCCAAGAGGTATTAACTACTACCCAAATAAATTACTATTAAAATGGCTAGGCATAAATGAAACAGTATAAGTATAATTTATACTGACTATAGGCCGTATGTTCCATTTGCCTCCAATAAAATCTGTTTTGGTAATATATACATGAATAACAGTAATTTCTAGTCTATACTTTGATAATTTCTTCATTTGTAAGTTTACTGGGTTGATTCAGCAAAATTCTTTGCAGTTCTCTAAAAAGACCTCAGAAAAGAGTCTGTTTTATTAGTTCTATTATTCTAAATAAACTATATTGTCAATCTTGTGAGCATAGATATACGAATTAGAGTGACCTATTAAGGTTCCAGCCAAGTATGCATTTTAATTATTTGGACCAATTTTATTGAGACAATTTTCTAAGTATCTTGCATATTTATAACCATAATTGTGTTTAAAAAGAAAGGTACTGAAATGACCCAGAAGATCTCATTTTGATAAAATCTTACCAATTTTGTGACTGATGAGCATTTAAAATAGCTACAAAATGGAAAGAAAGAGAGAGGAAGGAAGGGAGAGGGGAAGGAAGGGAGGGATGGAGGGAGCGAGGGAGGGAGGGAGCGAGGGAGGGAAATTGTCCAACGCAAATACAGCGCCTCCAGGTGAATGAAAACTCCTAGTAAAAAATGCAAAATTCTACTAAAATCTAGCTTGTATTTTATACACACAGAAATATGAAAAATAATATACCCAACTCAAAATTTTATTTTAATAAAATGTATTTTATTAAAATTCTGAAGCAGAATGTAATTTTGAACATAATGAAAAAGATTTACAGTACTTTAGTTTACTCTGCTGTGTGTAGCACTGGTTTGGAAGGGTCACTCCTAAACAAAAGTGTAGTGAATTATAAAGACAATCTGCTTCAATAGTGTAAAATAATTTAATGAAACTTTGCAAATATACATGTTCTTCCCAAGTTTCATGGAAGCATGAGAAGGAAACTGTAAGGGAACATTAAATAAAGATGCTTGTAGATCTAAATGTTTTAAATAAAACAAAATGAAGATGTTTAAAAGTGCAGCACCATTGGGTGATGATAATTCTAGTAGTTTAAGCTGCTTAAATCCAAAACATGCTTTCTAAATATGGAAGGCAGGTACCTAGATTGGTATAAAGTAGCAAAATAATGCTTATTTTTACATCATCCAAATGAGGAAAGGCAAGAGAATATTATAATAATAAATGACCTGTTGGTTTAATGGTTTCCAAAAGAAGTATTTCATATATATTTGTCTCTAAAAAAGAACAGTGTTCAATTAACGTACTCTTTACTTTTGCATCTGTAAATGTCTCATAGTGTTTTAAAAAAGTATTATAGCAAAATATAAATGAACAAATAAAATGATTCTTAAAATATTAAAGAATATAACTTAAATGTAACACAATAGAGATAGCATCAGCAATTAGTGAACACTATAACAGTTTACTGAATGTTACATTTCATTGTCTGGCTTGAAGTGTTCTGATTAAACGTGCAGGATGCTCTTCAAAACTGTTCAGAGTCTCTCCAAAGGACAGACTAATTACCAACTGTTAATATTAAGAATACACTTGGGGCAGAAAAATAGGACTTCAATTTACAGTAATAATTTTGGGATGGAGTTATTCCAGCAGTAAATTGTCACAGCTGCTCCAAGTGTGATAACACCCCTGAAAATAAAATAAATACAGTTATAACTTTCCAGTAGATCTTTAGACACTCTGCCAAGAAAAGTAAAACAATTAGTAAACTCTCACAAATTAAAATCTGAGATTATACCTTAGGTTTGCATAGCTGTTTAGAATTACACAGTGTTTTTATATATGACATGAATACATTTTTGGACAAAGAGAAATACCAGCATTTAGCATTTTATGCTTTCTCTGCTGAAAATTAGTCAAAAAATATTTCTTGTTTCGAATCATGCATAGCCAAACCAAATAATCCCCAAATTATTCAAACGTGAGCATATTTTGTCTCAGTCTATTTTATAGTTTTCTGACAGACTGAAAATCCTACCAATACTAGCACCATCACCACCATCCTTCCACCCCCAAGAATTTTGTGCTTCAGTTAGCTGAAGGATTCTCAGTTGTACAGACATCTGTTTCTGTGAAGACAGACTTATAGACAAGTTAAAGAAGGGTGTTCAAGATCCCTGGCACAAAGCTAATATGCTTCCTGACTCTGACTTCCTGCCAAACCCAGCCCCCATTGGTTATTTGCATGGATGAAAAGCTTTCAGATATGATTTCACTCTTTATTTGTTAAGACAGAGGAATTTTTCTGTCTTCATGCCTGTATTAATTCAATCTGGTCATTTTTTCCCTATCTATAAAAGAGAGAGACCAATCTCATTTGACAACTTGACTCAATGTGTTCACACACAATAGAAATGCCTTTTACTGATGTGGCAGTTCAGTTTACAAAGGACTTGCACTTGTATCATCACTGTTCATCCTCACCAGATGCTGAGAGGTAACAATCTACATCTTTTGTTTTGTCAGAGAATAATAATTATATCTGAATGTCCTCTTTTAAAAGTACTTATATTTTTAGTTATTTTTCATATTTGGTTATTTTAGGTAACAATGATGTTAGCTTTTATTATAAACTTTCCTTTTTCCTTTTAAAATCCAGAACTATTTGCCTTTTACTGTTGCCTCTTACTGTTGTTCAACGGTTATCCGCTATTCAGACACTCAGATCAATAATATCATCACCAAATACAGGCAGTAGAAACCGAAATAAATTTATGCTTGAAACCTGCCTTTTAAAGCACTGTGTGATATAGGAAAATGAATTTAAAAAACTTTTTTAAAGAATTTGCAATTTGCTTTAGTCTCAGTGTAACAGTAATTTATAGTGACAATCCCCTGCACATGGATTTTGCCCACTACTAGGGAAAACTAGTAAGATACAGAGAAGATAATTTTATTTATGATGGGCATTGATCAAATAAAAGTATGATTACTAAGATATGTATTTATAACTCTTTCCAAGTTCTTCTTTCCTATACACTATTGCATTCTGTACTCCCCTTTCACCCCTTAATCTTCTTGTTATAAATCCACTCATCTATCCATGGCCCTTTTTCCTGTAACTTGATAAAATGCTCGTATTTTAACTATTATCTTCCACAGATGCAGAGGGAGCCAAGGTGAACCACATAGTCAATTAGGACATATGTTCCAAAAGAAATAGAGGTAGATTTGATCCCTTTAATCCACTTGGTTACTGTAGGCTTCCTGTTCAATTTCTTCATCGCTTATATATTCCATTTATATTTTACTTGCTGTATGTCTGTTTCTGAGCATTTTTTTCCAATCCTACATTCTTTTACAGCATCTAGAGAAGCATGTGCTTCCCAAAGGAGCTTTCTGTTTTCCCTCTTCCCATTTATGCTTTATGTAAAGCATGGTGTCAATAACTCTCTCGGCTCCTCCTCACCAGAGTTGGGAGAGAGGAACTGGGCAAAGAATCAAATGTCACCAAGACGAGACAAAGTGCCATAACTTGACATAACTTCCAAAGAAATCAATTTAGCTACATGTAAACTCATAAAGGCACAAGTCATTGTTTAAATATTGTACAAGACTGTATTGTATATTACCCAAGATATTAATCATCTTCTTCTGCAACAACTGAAGAAATCTATCCTACCTTATTCAACAGTATTGACCAAATAAACAGTTTTTAATGTGGCAATACCCCTTCTATCTGCACGTTGGCAGCCAGAAAATAAGTCTCCCTTTTGAAGTATTCCTATTAAAGATAATGACAATAATTAGATTCTTAGAGAAGGGAAAACTACTTCTTATACAGCATGCCATCATATTTTATTTGTATTTTGTAATTGGCATTTCAAGGAAAAAGAATCAATTTGAATTGATGTGAGTGCCATTTAGTAGCTTTATCCTCAATCACTTTTTCTTTACTAACAGTATTCCTTGTTCATTGCACATTTAAACGAGACTGACAAAGAAATATTCTTGACAAGTTAAATATCCTCACTTCAGATCCTCCATAGTGGAAGTCAATAGGAAACATAGAAATCAAAACATGTCCAGCACAAAGTTATAAGATGCTATTTAAAGTTCCTGCTACTAAATTCCAAGAAACCTGTAATCCAATAACAAGAGAACATTGAGGTTGAAACCCCACTGCACAGATGTAAGCTGCATGAGAGTTTCTACCTTGGCCACCTACTTCACAAGTTTGTTATAAGAACTGATTGACATCCCAATTTGGGAAGATGCCCAGCACATTACAATCTCATATTAAACATCAATCATATCTTATAATTTCTCAAATAATTTTCATAAACATTACTTCATTTGATCCTTGCAATCACCTTTTGAAATACCACGGTCAGATATTATCCTTAGTCTATAGATGAAATTGAATCAGATGAGATCCGATTATTCACCCTTGTGATTCTTGTGGTGCAGTGTTTGCTCTACTCCATGACCCCCTTATAGGTTCACTGATCCACTTAATTAACGAGGCCCTTAAGCAACTGTCTAGTAAATTGCCTGAGCTCAGACACTGAGGGTTACCTAAACATCATGAAATGAGGAAGGTACTGTATTTTATTGACTAAAAATAAATTATCATTTTTTGAGGAATATAGCTGTACTATTTGCTTTAAAAATGTTTCAACAGATTGTAGCTGATGCTGATGGGAGGATACCCAACTACTGAGCAAAGGATATGGCATAGCAAGTTAGTCAGCCTAGGAGCATGAGAGTCATTTGGAGAGTTAGAAAGAATGTAGTCTTAGGAATCCAAAACAGCAAGAGACCTAAGCAGATGGTCTGTTTCAGGGAAGTTCATTGGAAAAATGCCAGCATCATCAGGGGTAGCTCTTGTTTATAACATGTATATCCACTGTCACTTGACATGATGCCTTGTACATAGTAGGAATTCAGTACATATGGAGTGAATGAATATTCTATCCCCAATGTTTACAATACAAGATTATTCCATCTGTTTTCACTTATGAATAATTAATTGAATAAACGAATGACATTGTTTTATCTGTATGTGACTTCTAAATGAACAAAATGGGAAAACTTTACAGAACATTAAATTATTTGCTAGATAAATCATTGTTTGCCTTTTTTTATACCCATTTTAGTGACTGTGAACTTTTGCTTAACGTAAATTTTGATTGTTGACTCGTTATAATCACCCAGCTATTTAGCACAGCGTTTGGTGTGTTCCGATGTTAGAATCAAATGCCTTAGTGATGTGCTGGCTCAACAACTACTAAAAATCAAAGATAAACAAATAGCAGATTTTCAACTTCTAATAGATCTATTGATAAAATTCAATTTAGAAATATGAAGATAAGGAAATCACAAGAAATCAAAAAGCAGATTAGGAATGAAAGTGATAGGTTATTATCTAGATATACTTCACGAAACTAAAGGCTTTAATGCATTTAATCTGAATTCATAACGAGCTTTCAAAGGAGGAAGAAAAAGAAACAAAAAAAAGCACATTACCTAAAAGACACACATAATAAAATTGATTTATTTCCACTTAGTAAAAATAAGCGTTAAAATCTGTTTTCATATTATGGTAATATAGAAATTAATCAAATCAAGATACAATGATGATAAGAACAAAGTTTTCCCATGGAACATATAAAATAGCATTTCTTTCATCAAAGTATAAAGCGTAAGACTGAAAATGAATGATTTGTCTGGATAATAATCAGGTTTAGAGCTTTAATCAAAAGGTTTTAGGGCCAGAAAAAGTGTGTTGTCACAGAGAATTCCACCATATATCCTGATCCATTTAAGACACTTGGAATTTAATAATCTCATTGCTTTCCTTTTGAATTGACCACATTCTATCATTTTAAAGCCTGTCATCTCCCACACTGTCATCTAAAATCAATTCAACAAGAATTCCTTGCTTTCTTAATTGAAGTAAGCCACAATTTAACCTTCTATATCTTGATTAACTAGAAAAGAAGTTAAAAAAAAAAAAAACTTTAAAGGTGATGAATGTCTGTGTTTAAAAATCACATACATATTCCGCCATAGGATGTTTTATGTGGCAATATCCCCTAAAGATTATCTAAAAATAAGGTTCTATGAACAAGTACATTAGAAAAATTCTATATTCTCTTTCTGGCAGATTCACAATAATCATTTTAATGCTAAGGGCTCAGAAGTTCTACAGTCAAGAAGAGTACATTTTTTCATCTTTGAGATTCTACTATATTTGAGTATATTAAAGACACTGACACCAGACTATTTTTTGACCTTTGGCTGCTGAGAGCTTTTAAGCCTCATCCCTCCTTCTTCACCTTGTTGCCCACATGTGGGCTGATAAAAAGCCCATGTGCTCTTTCCTTTGATGCTGGTGGGAGATTCAAATCCTACACAAGTTCCTGTCTATGCATGAGAACGCTTTCCTCAGACCCAGCCCCTAATCACAATAAAAACCCCTAGCTGCTCTCTTTTTCTTACTCTCTTAAAGCCACTTTGGACCTGCCGGCAGGCCTTCGCTGCTCTCCTCAGAAAGCTCCTAGTCTCTTGAAGTTTGTGTAGCATTATCAGTTTTGACATCGAAACCAAATTTTGAGTGAAGGATTCATCCTGCTTCCTCAGATGGCTACAAAAATGACAGAGATTGATATTGTCTGAAGATGAAATGATGGGCCAAACGGAAATACTTTTGTATAACGTAACGTTTTTAACAAAGGACCTACAATATATGTTAGCATTACATTTTCTGGATATGTGATACTTTAAAGTCCAGCCAGGGAAACAGAATCCAAGCTGAGTTGTTCAATAAAGAAGAATTCTTCTGAAGGTCGTGCCAGTTGGGGTCCTCCAAGAAACAGATGCCAATGTGGGATTTGATCTGCAAAAGGTTGATTGGGGAAAATGCCTGTGAAGGAAAAAGAGAAAGGAGCAGAAGCAGGGGGAGAGAACATAAAGTCGGCCTACAACTATGAGAGGAGAGAAGCAGAAAGGGAGGCTTGGGTAGGAAATGTCTCAGATTACAGCAAACTTCTGGAAAAGTCTGGGATAGGCCAGCAAAGAGCCCAAAGAGCAAAGTTGGACCATTAGAGGAATTTTGCATTATGCAAAAATGCCTGATTCTAGTAACTCCATTGGCTGAGAGCAGCTTGAGATAAGTATGGCCATGGTATGAACTCTATAGTGTGTCCAAAGATGCAGCAACTTGAACTTGCCAGTCAATTAATACTCCCCACAGTGTGTTCTCTTGAAGAGCAATCCCGTCTCCATGCAATGAAATTTGTTAAAAAGATATTGGTTGAGCTAAAAGGCAAATGGAATAGCAAGGTAAATCAGATACAAAGAGCAGCAGGAAGCTAGTTCCACCCTCAGGAACCAAGAGAAGCAGTGGTTTAGGTAAGCGCTAGGAGTTGGGGCCACCAGGCAAGACTTGAAACCACAACAGGTTCTTCCAGCGGGAGTTGGTACCTCAGCAGGAAAAACTGCTGGACAAAAGCTCGCTTCACAGCAGAAACTAAGCTACTCTCAGAGACAAGTGCTAAAAGCAAGAAGAGAGGGGGCTTCTCCCCTTCTTCCTCCTGTCTGTCTCCCTTCAATTCTTCTCGTTGCCCAAACTCAAATGAAAATGACGTGGTAAGGGATTATGAGACATTAGTTTGCAGGGCTCAGCGTTCTGCAATACAGATCAGAGGAGAGGAAGTACCGGGAATGAATCTGGGAGAAATCCAGTCCCAGATAGGCACAGTAAGTCATGGGATTAAAAAGTCCTGGATTTACACTGAGTTAGAAAATAAATTAATACATTGATTATCAAAATAGTCAAGTCTTTACAAGTTACCTAGTTCATAGCATATTGGGAAAAAATGTATGTATCTTTATGAAAGGCAAACTCAACAAAGCAATAATTTTCAGTTATTAATGAGAAGAATAAATAGACTACGTACTTTCAATATTAGATTTCCTTTTTTAAAAAACTACATAAGAAATAAGCATGCTAATTAGCAAGAATTCTATTCACAAAAACAAGGTGGCAGTAGTTTGATACTTTGCAGAGAAGAGCTTAAAATATGGTTTCACAATTGTTTGATTTAGACATGAACTATCACCTATATTAATAACAATGTTGAAAATAAATCATGATTGAGAGTTGCATTTCTTGAATAGGATAAATAAAAAAATTATCAGAAGGTAGCAACCATTTTTTAAAATCCAATAACAAATCCCTTTAATTTAGAATTCACATTTCATAATTGGTTTTGGGATAATTTAGAAATTGTTTCTTTCTACACAGTATGGTAGTCTAGCCACAGGTAGCACTGGCTCTCTGTGCTCACTTAAAGAATAGCCTCAACGACACTGTAAGTAATAGGGCTTTATCAAATATTTGTTTATGACTTCTTTACTTTTCCCAAATTAAATAAGTGTCATGCACAAAATACTTGAAATCTAGCTCAAACAGGAGCAAATTTCTCTGTTCTCTCCTCTGCTCTGATTCTAGTTCTAGCCAAGCTCAGAATATTTACATAAGAGGTAGAGAGACAGTGCAGACATCTGTGTGGAGCTAGGTTACTATTCAGCTGTTATGCCAGTGCCCACCCACCTCAAAATGAGACAGGCTGAAAGATAGTGAAGTGGGAGGGACAGATGCCCAGCATGCCAGCTTTGTGAAGAGCTAAAAATACCACCCTGGAAATGATGAGACAGAGGATAAAAGACCATCCAGGTGTTGGCGCCTTAGGGTTGCTCGGAGCAGCCCTGGTGTTAATGTCCACTACCCCATCACAGAGCTGTAATTGAGTGCCTTAGACAAGATTACAGGTTTGCCTCTTCTGGAACAGGCGTGGTGTGCGCACTCTTTCAATTTCACCATTGGACAACTACGACCTGAGATGATGGGGTGATGTTTTAATATGTCTCTTTGTAAAGGTCTATTGTTAAACACTGGCTTGGAACTAAAAATGGGAGAAAAGATAATTTGCTGTGCTTGTTCAGCTTAAAACAGGCAAAGTTATTTTATGTAGTGAGAACACTATATCCTGATCTCTAGTGATATGCTATTTAACTATCAGTCACCAGCCTCTACTTTGATGGCTGATCCTGAGTGAGGAGAACTTTGATGGGGACAGGGATGCAGTTTTAATAGGTGTACAATAGGACCACTGCCCATATGCTTGTAGCAATAGGCATCAAAGTAGGGAGACTGAGACAACCTTACTTTTTATAAGAATTTTAAAAGTAACATGAGATTAGTTAAAGACAATGAAAGTGTTACTGCAAATGTTTCAGCAGTTATTTATAGAAATGGGAACTGGGAGAACTACAGAAGCAAACAGAGCAAATACATTGATGAAAGACCTGGGTCCTAAGATCTACTCTGTGACTCCTTGGGACATTCACTAAAAAGAAGTACAATAAACCTTAAAAGCAAACCACTCAAAGCCCCAGATGGGGAAAAAAATGTTTGGTATGGAAACTTCACTGACTGTGACCTTCTGTTGAGATCACTCAAAGCATACACACCATGGCAGAAAATAAATGATAGACAGCAAATTGGCAGGCAAGTCCCAGAGGACTAAACAACATAATGTCATGTAGTTTGTAAAGGCATAGATATTTGTCACCACAGCCTGCATGAAGGACACACACTGTGCAAACTGTTATTAATGTGTTCCATTACTGTGGTGTGTGTGACTTGTTCTCCCACATCCATTATGTAAAACAGACTGCCATTTGGCACATTGCTTAATAAGGGCTGCAGTCAACTATGCAAATACTTAATTATTATGATGTGCACCTACACATTATAGCTTCCTTAATGAATTTTCTCCTATGTTAAAATTATTTAAAGTTAACCCTCACACCACTCCCCTAGGGGAGAATCCTGGTCTGGTGATATCCAGGAAATATGTATGTGCTTACGAAAATATAGCAGTCATCCTGCTAAACTGAGGAACCCATCACAGTTTTCTGAAATAAGCAATGGAAAGAGTAGCTATAAGTTATTTATCGAGTATGTTTTATTAGAGTCTAGAAAAAGAAGCTATTCTTAATTACAATGAACGTTTTAAAAATCTGATCCCAATTTTTTTAAGAGTGATACTTTGTTATTTCTTTGATAGCAGATAAAAAACCTGATGAAAATGTTCTTTAATATTATAAAACTATAAGGGATGAAGAAAGTGAAGCCATATTTTAAATATATATATTCATGTTAGAAAGAGCATATTGATAACTGTACTGAAGCAAGGATTTACAAAGAGACCTTTACAAAGGGACATGTATTGTTTTGCAAAACAGTAATACTGAAATTAGTGTGAAATAATTAAAAATCTTTTAAACATTACAAGTTTAATTAGAAAATACTTTATTGGTTATTTGTATGCTTAATTTACTTTTACCTGATCATATCACAGTGTATGATTTATGATGGTTTATAAAGTATGAACATTATAAGAACTCTCATTTTGTATCTAAAATGAATTTAAAAGAATAAGAAGGAAAATAAGACTTAAAAAAGTAAGAAAAAACTAGGAGAGAGATTGGGATGCTTAATTTCCTACTGGAAAGTGGGGCGTGACTTTCACTCTGAGCTTTATAGAAGTTAAAATGGAAAATCTAATCACTTATATGATTTTCAAAGTTCACAGAACAAACTACGTGTCAATAATAAGTATTCTTGACTCTCTTACTTAAAAAAAGTTCCCTGTGTTTCTTTATAGCACATCACTTTGTTCTTGGGACAATATGGCTATCACCATACTTAAAGCAAATAAAAGTCAGCAATGAGTTGCTTAGTGATGTTTCTGGTAATGTCTCTCAATGTGGCCCTACTGCATAACCTATATATGAAATTCAACAAAAAAGTATTCTATGATGCTTTAAAAGTATGCCATCTTTGTATTATGGATTGTGGTGTTCTGATTCAATCCAGAAGAAGGACCTGTCGACTCTTTATTAAGTATTATGTATTAAACTCACAATTTTGTTTCAAATTCACCTAAAGTTGGCAAAAATGGTTGATATATAAAGTTGAAGTTAGTGACAAGTACCTCAGTTAACTATTCTGCAGTTCTGGGGAAGTGGGACTTGAAGCCCTCAAGGTAAAAATGTAGGGTCTACTTAAGAAAATGAATATGTAAATCCCACTAACATATGGTAGTTAAGTCCCTAAAAAGTACATACTATTTAAAACTCCTCATTCTGTCACCATATTTATATAGTGACATTTCACACTTAAAGGATTTCAAGTATCATCAACCAGATGTGACCAGGCGGAATATAACGTACAACTCTTTCTATCACCAGTCAGTGGAAGTATATTAAGACTCCTAAGCATTCTATTAGGAGTAATGTTTTAATCCATATAAATTCTACAACAATATTTTCCCAATTTTGGTAGACTACAAAATAGCCTGGTGAGTGTGTCATCAACCACAATGTCTCAGCCACTCATGAGCATTTCCAGAACCTTTTGAATAGGCATCTCCAAAAGCTTAACAAGTACACATTAACAAAACTGGTGATTCTGTGATCCTGATATACACCAAAGTTTGAAAATCACTTCTTTAAAATGGGAAGATTTTCCACCGAAATTTCCTCATGATATTCTAAAATTTAGATTAATATACGAATTGTTTTAGTGTTTGTTTTCAGAATACAACTATGTGTATTATTTTGGGGATAGTTAAAAATTATGAAGTATCTTCCCCAGATATTTAATCCAAATATGTGGGTTGAAGCAATAGTATATGTATTTTTTTTCAGATAAGTCTTATGTATACTGATACTAAAGGGCTGTCAGCATAGCAAATATCACTAACCAAAATATTTAAAAGTAATAAAACCTAAATGTTATGTGGAAAAAGCCATAGTTAAACTTGTCTGTAAGATTTATCAAGGACTAATTATAGTTGCTCATGTGCACTTAGCACTGATTATCTGTTAATAAATACGTTTTCTAAATATAAAAATAAGACTATTTTGCCAATGGAACAATAGCAGTAATGATGACTAGGTAAAATCATGTATGTATGAATCAGAAGTAGTATTTAACAAACTTCTAAACATCTCTTTTAATAACATAAACCTATCCTGCCAGTAAGATAAATCGAAGAGTTAAGGAAAGTTCTTGAGCTGTGGGAGTCAGACACATGTCCTTTCAATCATGCCTCTACCACTAACTAACTTTGTGATATTGGACAATTTATTTAACTTCTCTAAAATTCAATGTTCCCCGTGATAAAATAGCTACAATAAAGATGCCAATGTGAGAGTTAAATGATGCCATATACACCCTCAATAAATATTACTTCCTTTCATCCCCACTTCTAATCTAGTGATGGTATTTTAAAAATATATTCCACAAAATCTACCATACCATCTGAGTTTCTGTCTCTCCATAATTCAATTGCTATTTAGAATAGAAGATAAACTACTGTATACCCTGTTGCAGTGTGAAAGGACTGTAGACTAACGGAAAGTATGGGATCTTTAGGTTTTGATCTGAGTTCAAAGTTTGGCTCTCTTATTTGATCTGCTTGACTTTGGGTCAGTCTTAGCTTCAGTAACCAGTCTGTAAAACTCACTGCTTGAAATTTTATGGAGAATAAATTAGACACTAATGATAAATCTCTGACATAGAAGAGAAGCACAGTAAATGTTTGCATTCTTCACCTTTGCTGGAGAGACCCTGCACACTCTCATCACCAGCACTAGACAGAAAATCAACACCTGTCATTAGAGAATTTCATCAGAATAGTTACTGAAATTATCAAATTTAATATTTGTATTTTACATAATATTAAGGGAAAGTCTTCTTGTAAGGCATTGCTGGCCATTAGGTTAAACACCTTTATGAACTTCTGAGCATTCTCAGGTCTCACATGAAAGGAATATACAAAGTAATTACCAGTTATTATTTCACAACAAATTACAGTTGTCTACTTACTAAAGTATCTCACTGGGATTCAGTAGACCTGAATTCTATTCCCACTTCCGCCACTCTCTAGTTTTATGACATTGGAAAGTCACTTCACCTTTCTATGTCAGAGAAAACTTATAATTAACTTTCATTGATGTGTAAGCCTTCTTCTGCAGCAGCTGGGTAACTCGAATTATATTTCCCATCAGAATGTAAAATTCTAAATATTTCTGATAAAATATTTCCTTTGAAATAGATTTTGGATTTTCAGTGACTGTAAGTTCATTGATGAAAAGATTAACCTACATATACTTTTTTTTAGTAAGTTAATATTTGATTTTATATTGTACATCCAAGCGTGACTATTAAAATAAGCTTTATATATGAAAGAGGTATATATTGAAGCTTTCTTCTACAAATGAGCAAGGAGAAGACTAATGTACCTCTCCAAAAATGAACAGAGTTATTAAGTAGTCAATATGAAAAAAGAACAATAACATAAAAAATATTAAACCTCCTTATAAGCAAAAAATTCCCATTAAAGCAAAAATGAATCTCAATATTTTGCCTACCAGATTTTAAATAGTTTAAACATTAATTGCTATGATATTCATGGGAAAAATTAGGCAATAAATATCAACACTCTTAAAATATCCATACTCATACTATTTCTATTTTTAGAATTTTAAATTAGGTGGAGACTCAGAAATATGCAACATATTTTTTGTGTAAGAATATTCATAGCACTATTACTTATAAAGCCGGAAAAGTTAAATAAGTAAATATCCAACAAAAGGGTAATGGTTAAATAAAGCATGGCTTATCTGAGCAACAAATATTACAGTTATTAGAATTGAGATTTCCAAAGAATATTGTCAGAATTGACAAAGATAAGCACTGTTATGGCCTGAATTGTGTCCTCCCCCCAAATTATTTTGAGTCCTACCCAATATCTACTACTTCATGACCTTATTTGAAGATTATGATTATCTTTATATTTTAAGATTATAGCTGTTTTTAGTTTGAAAATATATATTTCATTTCATAAACAAAATATTTTCTAATATAAAATGAGCAGTATTTCAAATTATGATTATGTTCATAAATCCTACAATATGAGTCTCAATATTTTGTCTAATAGATTTTAAATACTTAAAAATCATTAATCCCTACAATATTTATGGGACAAATTAGGCAATAAATATCAACAGTCTTAAAATATCCATGGTCATACTAAGTTTTTCTATTTTTAGAAATTTAAATTAAGTAGATGCTCAGGTACAGATAAAATATTTCTGTGTAAGAATATTCATAGTACCATTAGGTATAAAAGTGGAAATGTTAAATAAATATTCTGTTTATTTAATATTGGATTTTGCTAGTATTTTGTTGGTGATGGTCAAATTATAGAATGTGCTGAGAAAAGTGATTTCTTCTGACTGGAAGCTATAAGCTACAAAAAGTCAGATGAATCAGTCTCACTATGAAAATATCCCCAGCCAGCTTTTATCACCTGCACCAAAAAGAGGGAGCATAATGTAAAGAAACGAGGATGTAGCATTTTTCCTAGATTGTTTAAAGTACTGGATGAGATCTGCCTGCAGCCAGCATCTCTCTCTCTCTCTCTCTCTCTTTCCCTCCACCCCGTCTCATTCTCTCTCCCATGAGTATTTTATTACCTTTTTGACTATGTCCTTCTGCCTAGCTTAAATCTCTCGGGGGATGGCCTTTTCCTGAACCTATAGTTAGCCTTTACTGGTTCGCTTCTTTAGGATGTAGATCCCCACATAGAATTATAAGTCTAACTCCTCAAATTCCTCACTTTAGCAGTTTCTTTATTCATTTGAGAATTAAATTGCTGACCCTGATCGTGTCCTAAGGATTCACAGCATCTACAAAATCCTTTATCAGTGTTTCTCAAATTCTTTATTGTGAAGAACTATTTTCCCACAATCCATTATAGACCAATACTTTTTTAAACTCCACTGAAATAAAATTTTGATATATAAAAGATAAAAGCTGAACTCATTTTTTCATTGAAGACATACTTCTCTAATATACATTAAAATAAATGAGATTAAAAGACATAAAAATGCAAGTTCTTTTTTATTATTAGCTTTAACAGACAGAGATATGATTACTATGCAAATTGCTACACAAATTTCTAAATGATTAATTTCTGTATTTACTTTGATTATAAGGTAACCAATAGTTTGTGGGCCAGCACTCCACAGATCACGTGAGCACCTAGTTCAGAGCTCTACTGCTCCGTACACCAAGTTTTTCTTACTTTTAATTTATGTCCAAGATTATCAAGTCGTTTTTTTCAGTTTTTCATTAATTAATTTTTGTGGGTATTGTAGTATATATGTGTGTGTATACATATGTGTGTATATATATTTATACACACACACACTAGGTACCCACATTTTATATATATATACACACATATATATACTAGGTACCCACAAAAATGTTTATATAAGGGGTTCATGAGGTGTTTTGATACAGGCCTGACATAACAATGGTGACACCTACATATGAAATATCATCACTCTCCATGTGCCCTATGAAAAGACCAGCCAAATTTGTGAAAGGCCCTGCTGTAAGAAGAAACCAGTCTCTTTGAGGGTTTTATCTTGTTTGTCTTCTGTGCTTTGATGTTGACTGAAAGGATGCTGCTAATTTTGGTGTAATAAATAAATTATCCAATGATTGATTATTTTCCATTGTTTCTCTGACAAGTCAAAAAAGATGTGGAATCCTGGGCTTCATTGAGTGTGTCCATTTTCTTTTTTTTTTTTTTTCAATTAAAAGGATCATTTATTAGTTATCTGATAGGTTCCAGGTACTATGGTAGGTATTTTCTACACAGTCTTATTATCTTTACAATAACACCTGAATGTAGGTATTGTTCTCTCCATGAATAACTTGAGGCCCAGAAAAATTGAAAATTGTGTCCAAAGTCATATGACATTTGATAGACCACTGCTTACTCTACTCACTGGAATCTTCACTCTTCTCGTGTGTTCATCTTACCATACCTGGGTGATGAAATAATCTGTACCACACGCCCGCATTACACACGTTTACCTATGTAACAAACCCGCATATATATGGCTGAATTTAAAACAAAAGTTAAAAAAAAATTGAGGCATACAAGTCAAGTTTTAAAATGACTTGTTCTCATTTCACATATTAGGAACTTTGCTATAGTTGAACAGTTAATGCTAATATCTATCTGTTATAAAATAAATAACAGAATTTGTAACTCTTTTTAAAATTAAGTGTATAATTTTTCAACTCTTGACTCCATTAACAGAGTCAAACAACTAGTGAGTGTGATTATAAAAGTAGTGGTTAAATGCACTGCTAGAGTTTTGCTATCGAAGGTTGGCCTCAAATTGAAGTTTCCAGTATCTGTTTTCTGCTTCAACCTGAGCCAGCTACTCAGTATCACTAAATCTTGGTCTTTTTATGTATAAAATTATAATAATAACACCTATATCAAAAAGTCAGGGAAAGGATACTGTGTGTGTATGTGTGTGTGTGATAACAAGTTAAGAGGTCTTTAAAATAATAGGTCCCATATTAGAGAAAGACTGAGTAGTACTCATGATCTCTACTCAACCTAGAAGACCTTGTTTTATTTGAGATGATAAACAGCTCTTGGAGGCCCATATTGAACACCTTCTGCAAGTACATCGACTTTATCACCAACTTCTTCTTGGACCATATACCTTGACAACTTTCGCCATTTAAAGACCCTGTCTGATTTCCTAAGTGCTGTTTCACTGTCTTCCACTATTCGTCTTCTTTCTCCTGCCTTAGATTTCCAATTGTACTATTTACTCTTTATACAAAATTTGTGTTATATCATTCAATATTTTCTACTATTACATAGGCTTTCCACCATCCGGGAACGTAAGTGTTATGTTTCATAGATTGTCTTCTATAAGAAATGAAGCTTCTGACAAGGACTTCAATTCTATAATGAATGTTCTTCATATCAAAGTATAACTTTCTATATTTTTTATGTTGTGTAAGTCTTTATGTTTATATCTTCTTTAATATTTTGAAGTTTATCTGCCTTCTTGCTTTTTCACATTTTATTTCTTAGTGTTTAATTATTTTCCTGCTCAGCTGGCAGCAAGTGTTGTACAGTAGAAAGCCATGTGAGTAAGTTCCATTTTTTCAAATGGAGATAAAATACAGATTGCATATAATTATTTGAAATAATTTGAAATTATTTGAAGAGAGAAACTAATGAATTATTGGCATGTACAATATAAATAATATGATTTTCAACAGCCTACATATATTAATACCAGCTCTTTGTGTACATTATCTTTTCTATTTAATTCTAAATTATCATGACAGAATTTTGTAATTATTGAGGCACATTCCATGTACACATTATAAGCTGTTAGTTTCAGTTTTAAAAATATTTAAATTTATAATTACCAGTGTTTAATTTGACTCTGAAGATTGATTTGTAAGTCAACAATTAGGTTTATTTATTTTTAAAATGACTAGAACATCTACTTTTCAGGATTATGTGATTTATGGAATAAGCCAGCCATTGGTAAAATTGTACAATATTTTTGCCAATATATTTTATGTAGATGCTTTTCACCAATTCAAGGGACCTCATATAATCCCATAGTTGCTTCACTGATAGAGTCTTTCAAGCTTATCACCTCAGTTCCTTTTCCTCAAAAAGATCTCTCGGGGCTGTTGTTTTGGGTCCTGATTTCTTTGTTGTGACTAAGTGATGATAAAGACACTTTAAGAAGAAGTGGCATTACTGACAATCTCAGAAGCTAAAAAAACTACTGTCTTTCACATCAAACACTGCAGAGAATATGTACTATACAAATAAGCCTTTAACAAATTGTCCATAATTAATCACATAAAAATAATTTTAAGAAATATTTGTTCTGTATAATTCCATTCATGCCAAAATATGTCTACATTGAAATATTTACCTATAAAAAGATCTCTTTAAATTGATAGTGACTTCAAGACTGCCATATGTTTGTCAGATAAACATACTCCATTGGCAAACTTTACTGCGGTAGGCTTGCTTATCAGTAAAAAAGCACAGGATGGCAGTAGAGAGGATAGTGGATTTAATACAAATTGAGCCTCACATGGAGATACTCATGTTTCATTGATGACTGTAAAGTACATTGAAAATACAAAGCGCTGGGTAAATGATAAGAATTTTTATCAGGTATCAGTCACTGACAGAAGCAGAATAACATGTTTGATGGATGAAAGACTTAATATAACCTGGCCAAGCCTTGATGCCTACCAGCACCTTACCTCCTTGTGAGAAAAAGGGAATTAAAAGCCTGGGTCAGAGCACTTCATCAGAGGGTCTCTCCCAGTCTCCAATCTTGCCTTCTGTCACCTTGCATTCTCTGTGGTCGTCACCTTCAGAACAGTGGCACATAGGTACATTACTTTGGTTTCCAGCTCCATTAAAATAATCCTTTGTCCTCTTTTCTCCAAGGAATTCACGGCAACATTCAAGTATGCAGGGTGTTTTTAGCTGAAGGATACTAGAAAATGCTTACACCAAAAAAGCAAAATAAAACCTTCATTCTGAGTTTGTTCCCAGTGACTTCACCAGGTTAACACATATGAACTTTTGTTTTTAAAATAAGTAATTCTGCTGCTGTTGATACTGACATGAAGGTGTTCTCTACCTTCATTTTGGAAAACATTTATTATAATTATTTAATTATATTGGTTTAATTACAGAAAAGCCTATGTAGTCCCTCCCATTTGTACTCATTTCTATCATTTTTGAATTCTGGGGGTGGGAATAGTCTTGGACTTGTATAGAAGAGAAAGCACAATACTGTAGACATAGTCATCTTTCCCAATTACGATCCCATTGCAGAAAAGTAGAACTACTCAGTATAAAGGTGACCAATGAGTCACATGCACTCTCCATCTCTGATCAGTTCAGCCATTAGTACCAGTAGAAATAACTTTGAAATGATCATGACACTGAACTGTACAGCCTACGTAACTCTCCTAAAAGTAGAGAAAATGTCTTTAAACTTTATATACCTGCTCTGTAGGTTTTTCAGAAATATGGCAATAGGCAGAAATACTAGCAATTACTTGATCACCTACATAGGGTAAGCAATTTTTTCCAGTGTCTGAAGGTGGTGAAAGGATTATTTCAAATAACCTTATGTGATAAGTATTTGATTCCCACTTGAAGAAATAAAGTTTCTAATCTATCATAAAGATTCTCAACACAGCAACTAAGTAACACTAAGAAAAAAAAATGGAAAAAGGGAGAGAAAGTAGATTTCTTCACAAATAAATATCTGTCAGAGGCAACTACTTGGAGATACAAATCTCATATTTCAAAATTACATGTGAAAACTCATCTTTAAAAAAAATTGAATAAGTACATCTTAGCACAGCTGCTGTTAAACTTAGACCCATGAATTCTGAAAGGGTTTAATGAAATTCATGAATTCCTTGAAATTCACAGCAGAATTTGGTAGGCATATACATTTTTAAATAAAGAAATGTCTCCTCCTTTATATTGTTCTTCAATTTGACAAAGAAGCATACTCTAATAGCTGCCTCTTAACACAAATGATCCCCTTATCATACATCCCCTTCTCCCCCTAATTTGCTAGATTTTCATCATAATTCAACTCCTGGAATACATTTTCTCTACACACAGCCTCCACTTCTTCACCTTCCATTTTCTCATTCTCTCACCAACGTGTATATCTTCTCCATGACACTGCAAAAATCTCATGGGGGAAACCAACAATCGTCTCTGTGCTGTCATAGCCATTGCCAATTTTAAGTCTTTTAGGGGGGCCTCTTAGTTATTCAAAAGAGCCAGATAGTATCTTGAGATCCTTTCTCTCATTGCCTTCTGTAATATTAGATATTCTCTCTGTCTTTCGTCTTCTCCAACTGTTTCTTTGCAGTCTCCTCTTTTTCATACTTCACTTCCTAATTACTAAATGTTGGACTTCCTCAGCCTTGGCCTGGACTTATTCTCTCCATAATCTCTCCATAGAGGAATTCATGCATTTGTAGTTTTATGCTAATTATTTGCAAATCTATATAGAACCCAGATATCTCTTCTGAGTTCTACACTTATTATTTAACTGCCGACTGTGAGACAGTAGAGTGAAAATAGCCTTCTTTTTTCCTCCTCTAACTTTGTAATTTCGATTCCTCTCTGCAGGGAACATTCTTATCCTCACTCTTTGCAAGATTTTGTTCTCCACTTTATCTAGATACGAACTTAAATGTCATGTCCTTGGAGACCTCTTCTTTGATTTCAGTGTAACCTAGACCACACTCTAGAAGTTTACCCATAGCAACCAGTTCTTTTGTTTCATTTTTTTCTGTATTTTCGTATGTGTTTTAACATGTCCAGTATCTGTCCCCCTGAATCCTTCAACCTTACTTGATGGTGGAGCCCACATCTGCTTTATTTTCTGTTCCTGCATAACACAAAAACTGACACACAGTAAGTATTCAGTAGCGATTAAATATATGAACAAATATATTATTCACTCGAGAAATCCTTGATGAAAACCTACTACATGTGAGGCTCTGCCTTTAGACACTGAGGCCCTGCAGTGAAAAAAAACAATGAAGCTCCTTTTCTTAAGAGTCTTGGATTCCATCAGGAATGATGACAATAAACCAATAAATACACATTTTTCCAGTAGTGATAAGACTATGAAGAAAAATGAAACGAGCTAAGAGGAATAAAAACTGATCATCAGCAACAAGGGAGTTGTCATTTTTATAGAGTAGAAGGAACACTTCTCTGACTAGGTGATATTTAGGCAAGACATAATGAAGTGAGGGAGCAAGATGTGAGCATATTTGGAAATGGGTGTTTTAGACAAAAATAATGACAAGCGTTATGACATTGAGAGATAGGATCGTGTCCAGCATGTTCACAGAACTAAGAGGAGGCAAATGTGGCTGGAGTGAGTGAACAAAGGCAGCTCAGGGGGCACATATCACAGAAGTAGTGGGCAGTGGTCAAGCAGTACTTTGTAGATCCCTGGAAAGACTGGATTTGAGCAAGGGTTGGATGGGAAGCCACTGGAAGTGACAAATGAATTAATGAATGAATAAAGACAGAAATCTTCTTCTTCTTCTTCCTGTTCCTCTTCTTCTTCTTCTTCTTCTTCTGCTTCTTCTTCTTCTTTCTTCTTCTTCTTCTTCTTTTTGTTTTTTTTTTAGAAATACTCTTTAGAGATTGATCTAAAAGTCAAATTTTGGATAATGTTTCTAAGGAAGAGAGAAACAATATGGAACTCATTTCTGGCTGTTTGATTCTCCCATTTACCATTCTATTAATCTTGGTAAGTCACATTCTGATTTTCAGGATGTCTTTCCATACCTGGAACTAAATGATCAATTTGGACAACTGTGTGTCTTAATTTTACATTTGTGATAAAAGAAAGCAATGCGGTAGCTAAGAACTACATTAGAAACAAAATATGTAGATTGTGAGACTTGAATACTTGATCTGACTGAAATAATTCAATTTTAGAGATTTTTAAGAGTACCTAAAATAGTTTTTAGAAAGACATTGGATTGTTTATAGATTCAAGCATAGAAGTTCATTGCACAACTCCTGTGGGTGGAAGTGGAAGATTTCTTCCTGATCTATTCCTGATATGTTCCATAAGAAAGAAAATGGAATGTGCATGTGTGTATGTATATGTGTGTGAGGTATCTCAAGATACTTCTCCAGCTTTGGCTTCTAATAAAACACCAGTTTTTGGCTTTCAACATCACAGACAATCAGAAGCCTAGAAGCCTACAGGAACTAAGAAAACTGTTAGAGAAGCTGACCAATGAAGTTACTGTTTTTCCCTGGATAGTCAGTTCTATTCCTCATACAACTGGCTTTTTCGCTGGGCAAATCTATTACATTATTGGTTCTTCCAAATCAGACTTAGTGAATCAGCCAGAGGAAAAGAAATAATTTCTGCAAAGGGGAAACCATTAATACTGATCTTGGAAAACTTTTTTTTTTTTTTTTTTTTTTTT
>NW_016812438.1:584387-588005 GCF_001698545.2 Rhinopithecus bieti
CCTGCTTCAGCTCTCGCTGGTCAGGCTGCAGCAGCTGACCAGCACCGATTGTCCGGCACTCCCTAGTGAGATGACCCCAGTACCTCAGTTGAAAATGCAGAAATCACCGGTCTTCTGTGTCGCTCGCGCTGGGAGTTGGAGACTGGAGCTGTTCCTATTCGGCCATCTTGAAAACTTTTTTTTAAGAGTTGACTTTGCCTGCTTTATATTTTACATTTTCATTTTTTGTTTTCTTCAGCTCAGAGTTGGACTGGACTCAGACTTGGTAGTTCAATTTTGAAGCTTTATTTTAAATTAATTGAAACAAAAAGAATATTTTATTATAAAGTCCTTAAATAAAAGATATAATTTTAAAATTATTCAATATATTTTCTGAAATAAAAGTATCCATTCGTTGTACCTACAAGATTAAACAAACCTATGACAAGCATAAAGTTTAATTACGTTGTTTATTTAGAATTTGTAGATGATTACTGTAAACGTATTTTAAAGATATTTACTCTTATACTACATACTGTTTTCTCTATGCGAGATTCATATGTGAATGTTTGTCTGGTCTATGATGAAATAATGTGTTTTTAGAAATTGATTCTGATTGCTGATACATTTCTTTTGCTTATTTTTCTGTGTGTCTGATCTCCAGCCAAAAGTTTAAGACAATAATATTCACATTAATTTGTGCCCCTAATTTTATTTTATAGTTTAATTTTCCTAATTTCACCATGCTGGATATATAAGTATTTAAATGAATTTTGGAATAAATTGGGTTAGAAATGAATGCAAATATATGCTAGAATGTTAATAAATCTGTCTAGAATGTTAATAAAATAATGAAGTTATATAAAATGCATAATAGTGTGAGGTAAACAGACAAAACACTTTTGTAATCAGTAGAGTTTGAAATGATTTTGACATGTTTCAACGACCCACAACGATAAGGGTAGGGAAAGAACTTTCAAAGAAACAAGCAAATAAAACCCCAGAAACAACAACAAAAAACCAAGCATTTGCAGAAGCAAAGATGGCCATGAGCCAGTGGTCAAACAACACCAAGCCGTTTGGTGGGGTTCAAAGAAGACAGGGTGCAAAATCAGCAGAGAATATCCAAAGGAGAGTGGATGACATGGCACACAAGCCAAGAGCTACAGCATGGAATTAGTTATGTTCAGAAGGAGAGAATGTGAAAACAGCATGTCTCTGAAGGGCAAAGGCAAGTTCAGAGCTAATGATCTCATGCAAAACTGGAATGAGGAAGCAGGGTTATGCCTTAATTAGAGCCAATGCAAGTCCGTAAGGAATTAGATCAGAAAGAAGGTTGCACAACCAAGGGTCAGAGTTAGTGTCCTGAAAAGAGACAGGACATGAATACAGAGGCAGTGGCATATCAGGGTGAACATCTAATAATTAAAAATAGGCATTAAAATTCACTTGATAAATGGAATTTAGAAAAACACAACAATAAAACACAACAATAAAACCTCAACATTTGAAAGAGATGTGCATATTCTTAGGAGACCATAAATAAAATGGTGGTCTAGCCTAAGGACTTAACACATATGCTTGATACATGGATGCCTTGTTGTGGCTCTGGCCAGATTATTCCAGGTGTCTTAGGCTGTTTGTAAGGCCCAGGAGTTCACGCAGACAGAAACTTCTGTACCACCGCCCAATCTGGGATCTCTAGTTAGCAGAGGTCATGCAGATTCCAAAGGTGGTTTTCAGATCAGGGTACAGTGAAGGTTAGCGTTCAGCAATGAGGCCATAACACAGGCATAGCTTTTCTTTTTACTAGCAAGCAAAGATAATTAAAACAATATTTTCTCTCACTTATTTGTCATGGTCTACCATAACTGGCTAACTTACTCTGTATGATACCTGCCGTCTTTCCAGATTAATCTTCTGAAAGTGACATTTCTTTCATTATTTTTTCCCATTTTCAAGAACATATGGTAATATTCTATTTTCTATGGGAAAACGACCTTGAAAGTTTTTGCCTCCACTTGAAGACTACTAACTTTGGCTGTACAAAAGACTGTTCTGTATTTTGTTCTGTATTTTGTTCCCCAGAGGAGAAATAGGGCTTACACACACATACTTCCAAACACCCTCTCCTCCTCTGAAGTCCTATGAATTCATTATTTCTGTAACTAATTTTACTTTGCAACTATATGAAATTAATCATTATCAAACTTCTTTTAGCCATGAATGTTTCATTTTGCTGACAATATTTTAACTGTTTATGGTTGGGTTCTAAGTTCAGTGTACATTCAGTGGAAGTTCAATGAAAACCTGATAAAGTGGACAATGTCAGTTGACTAGGAGACTTAGATAGCACATGCTTTATTTCCTACTCCATATTTTCTATATTTTTCCTCCTCATAGAAAATGCCAATATTGAATATCTCTCCTAATAATTTATTTAAAACCCTTCTGCTATTGCTTTCCCTTTCAATTTAGCTTCTTGCCTCCCCACCTCAATTTCCAGCCAGACAAAAATTTTCATGCCATTTTGTAAAATTAGGGAATGGACAAAGTTTTTTAACTAAAGTCAAGTTTGAACATTTCTAAATGACAAGGGAGATAGTTATACAATGGAAGAGTCTTTATTGGGGGACATCAATGAGCAAACTTTGGTCTCAAGTCCAACCTGGAAGTCCCTTTCTCACTTTAGCCTTCCGTCAGATGACTGTAATGTGAAACGTGTGACTGTGAAACAAAGATGCCCAGACATAAAACCTAGGGTCACTACATGATTTCAGGCTTCGATGGTACAAGTCTCTCAGCATCCAGTCTCTCAGCATACTAGGAAAAGTAAAAACAAGGAACTAAGAAGGAGTTTGTCTTTGTCAATATCATCTAACAAATTTTATTGGTGTTAATATTACAGTCTCCGCCGATATTAGCATCAAAGTGACCCATCTCTCTGCTCTAAAACTCACTCACTAGCAAACCGTAAATGTCAAACTCTCCAGGTGATGAATGGAGAAAAAAAAGACCAGCATAACTAGATACTGCAGCATATAAAATGTATATGTTATTTTCCTTTTATTTCTGAGCCCAGAGAGAAATCTCAGTAACAATGTGGGTTTTATATGGGATTTTCTTGTTTATAACACAAATAATAATACTATGAAATCTATATAGCAAGGCTTGTCTCCAATGAACTTACTGTGAAAAAAAATTGCGTTTTTTTTTATATCATTGCACATAATCAAAGGGCCCAGTAGGTGCTCAGTGATACCAGACTCCATAGATCATTCTAGCAGTGACTACCAAAATACATAGCTACTTTATTACCTTAGTTCCATCTTAAAAAGTCTACAGCATATAGCCATTCACATAAAGTCAATGCTGTAGAAAATAAAATCAGCAATAAACAAAACAAAAATTTACTTCAAAAATGTGTATTTTATATATATATATATATATATATATACACACACACACTTTACATAGTGTTTATATGTGTGTATATATACAAATCTTATTTTTTGATTACTTGGATTTTAAAGAGAGAAGAGTTGATGTGGTCTGGTAAACATTTTTTCTTTTGCCCAGATAAACACAAACTCTGCTTTCTAATCATATATCTGATACTGAGAGCATGACAAACTTGAG
>NW_016812438.1:589374-593780 GCF_001698545.2 Rhinopithecus bieti
ATATTTTATAAAATATAAAATAAATATAATATGCACACAAAGGAATTCTGATACTCTGGTAAAATAATTTTTTCTCTGTATTATTATAAGTTATTTAAAATTATCCACTGCCATCTATCCATCAGCATATTATTTAGTCATAACTACAACATGGAACTTTTTATTTCAGCCATATGGACTCTAAACAATGAGGTATTTGAAAGTGAAGATTATATTATTTAATCTTTAAATTTTAAGCATTAGCTCTGTGTCTGCCTTTGGTAGGTATTTAATAGTAATTTAATAGAATGGATAGATAATGGATGAGTTAAATGTAGAAGGGTAATACACAGATACAGACATACCTACACATACACACACACAATTTAGACAAAGTTTATAAAGTTCCTATCGTGTAACAGATTCATTTTTTTCTTCACAATTCACCACTTTGAATTAAGCATGAAATCTACATTAATTATTAATAAGTGAATGGTGACAACTATTTAATTCAGTAAAATTAGTTGTTCAGCTTGTTCTAAGCATTAACAATGGACTAAGATTTGGCTGATATATTTGGCAAAAATCTGTTATTCAGTTCAGTTTTAGCCTTGACCTTTAAAAGTTTAAATAGCCAAAGTTATATTAAAAATATAATTTGTACAAAAGTGTGATAATGTAATCACACTGCTTGCCAACTGAGGTAATCAATTTAATCAGTAATATGGACATAGCATGTTTCAGAATTATTATTATTATTATTTGATCATACATTTTAAAATACAGGTGTAACTTGAAGTGAAAATATTCTTATGTGTTTTACATATTGGAATTATCAGTCAAATGAGGTAAAAATTAAATTAAAACTTAGAGATTAAAACATGTTCACACAAAAACTGTACAAAAATATTCATAGCAGCTTTATTTGTAACAGCTCAAATCTGGAAATGTCCCAGATGTCATTCAACAGATGAATGGTTAAAGAAGCTGTGGTACATCCGTACCACGCAATACTATATAGCAATAAAAAGCAACAAACTATAGATACATGCAACGACTTGAATGGGCCTTCAAACAACTATGTTGGGTGAAAAAAAAAGTCATTCCCAAATGGTATCATATTGTTTGATTCTACTTATGTGACATTTTGAAATGATAAAATTTTAGAAATGAACAGACTGGAGTTAAGGACAGCAGACGTTGAAGGGAAGATTGTAAAGGGATACCTGTAGTAATGGAGCTCTCCAGAATCTTTACAGTGATGGTAGATTCCTGAACTTACACATGTGATAAAATTGTATAGAGCTAAATGTACACACACACACACCTATGCACATACAATATTAGTAAAAATGGTAGAGTTGAATAAGATTGGTGGATTGTATCAATGTCAATATCTTGGTAAAATAATTTTGCAAAATGTTACCATTAGGGAAAATGAATTACAGGATACATGGGATCTCTGTTTTACTTCTTACAATTGCATGTGAATATGCAATCTTAATACAATTTCAATAAAAATAATATTCTTAAAAAGTAATTGCTGTTATTGCAAGAATAAAATGAAACAAAAAATAATGACTTAAAAGTTATTAATTTTATGTACAAAGCAATTCATACTCACTCCAAAATAGCTATGGAGAAACAGATTGGCATTAAAACTGCTAAGATACTATGTATGCTAAATAATTTACAGACAATGGTGCCATGGTCTGAATGCGTCCCCTATATTTCATATGTTGGAAACTTAATTCCCAGTGTGACAGTATTGAAAGGTAGGGCCTTTGAGAGGTGATTAATTCATTCACGGATTAATTTATTCATCATTAAATGAGTTAACGGATTAATGCATTATTATGAGAAGAGAACATTTGTGTGTGTATTTGTACATTTAGCCCTATACAATTGATATGATTTGGATCTGTGTCCCCAGTCAAATCTCATCTCCACCTGTAATCCCCACATGTGGAGGGAGGGACCTGGTGGGAGGTGATTGGATCATGTGGGCCATCTCCCCCATGCTGAGTTTTCACAAGATCTGATGATTTTGTAAGTGGCAATTTTCCCTACACTCCCCTCTCTTTCCTGCAGCCTTGTGAAGAAGGTAGTTGCTTCTCTCTTGCATTCTGCCGTAATTGTAAGTTTCCTGAGTCTTCCCCAGCCATGCAGAACTATGAGTTAGTTAAACCTCTTTCCTTTGTAAATTACCCAGTACTGGGCAGTTCTTTATAGCAGTGTGCAAACAGACTAGCACAACAATTTTCTAACACGTGTCGGTTCATGTCCCTAGAACTACTATGAAGATACTAAATATTTCCATTACCACAAGGATCCCTTTACAATTTCTCTCCCTTCAACCCCTATTATCCCTAACTCCTAGCTTTACAAGAAGAGAGGTGGCTCATGCCTGTAATCCTAGCATATTGAGAGGCCGAGGCAAGTAGATGACTTGAGCTCAGGAGTTTGAGACCAGCCTGAGCAACACAGCGAAACCCTGTCTCTACAAAAACTAAAAAACAACAACAACAACAACAACAAAATTGGCCTGATTTGGTGGCATGTGCCTGTAGTCCCAGCTAATTCGGGGGCTGAATTGGGAGGACTGCTTGAGCCCAAGAGTTTGAGACTGCAGTGAGCAGAGATTGCGCCACTGCACTCCAGCCTGGATGACAGGTGAGACCCTACCTCAAAAACAAACAAACAAAAAATGAAAAACAGACTCAAGCTAACATGTGAGCATGTGCAGAACTCTCACCACTTAATAGCCTGAGCTGCCTTGGGACTCTGCAGAGATTCCCTACCAGTGAGAAGGCCCTAACCAGCTGTGTCAGCTCAACTTTGGACTTCTCAGTCTCCAGAGTGGTAAGAAATAAATTCTAACTCTTAAATAAATTATCCAGTTTCAGACATTCTGTTATAAGCAACAGAAAGCAAACTGATATTCCCACAAAGGCCTTTGTAGTTGATACAACACTATTTGGAAAAAATAATAATGAAACAATGCAAAAAAAGAGATTAGATAATGCAAATATTTGCATAATTGTTCTGCTATTAGACATAATAATAAATGAAATAATCTATAAGAATGACAAATTATATTTAATTTTAAAATTAAATTGAAACTATATATTGATTGAAAGAAGAAAAATTTAATTTCAAAATTGTGTGTGATAACATCCATTATCAAACTTTTACAATCCAGACCTAATAAAAAATAAAAGAAATAAGAAAATGTTTAAGGAAAATAGGGCATCTTCAAAACATCATGTTTTGTAATTGACATCATTTGAAAGTAAACTTGTATTTAGTATCAAAAATATTCATTAAAGTGACCACAAAATAAAGACATCAGTTAAAAGTACTGAGAGGTAATATTTCAACTTGACAACATCAAATTTGACTACTGAAAGTTTAAAATAAATTGGTGATAAAATGTAAGGCTTTCAAATAAAATTACAGATTTAATTTTGTAACTGAAGTTTATTAGATGTAAGTATTTAGCAATTGTGAAGGTGAACACTTTAGTCATTTTAGGAAGACTGTTAGATCTTGACTACAGTTTGCCTTCATTAGTTCAGAGATGACTAAAGACTTACAACAATGAATTTTCCAGGGTTTATCACAGTGTAAGGTATGTTACATGTCATTGCTTCTCAATCCATATATTGTGAATGCAAATCACATGAGAATTTTGTTAAAATGAAAATTCTGATTCAGTGTGTCTGGGATGGAGCCTGGGATTTTGTATTTCTAACGAGTTTTGTGGGAATGCCAAATACAAACTTCTGGGTGCACACTTTGAGTTGCAATGTTGTAGAAAATACAAGTTCTAAGCAGACATTTTTCCCTTAAGATTCTTTCACTCTTACTGGAGAGGTAAGGCATAAAAACACAAAATAATGTTTTATTAGAACTGAATATCTCGGTGATTTAATTTGTATAGAAACATATTGAAAGGGAGCGTAGTAAAGTAGAATTGGGATTCTCAGTTCTATTGTCCCAGGTTTCCTTTACACATACTGCTTTTTTGTGTTGCTTTACCAGGGCTTGTGCCAATCAAAGCTAAAGGAAATAAACTCAATTAACATGATTACAGGTTAATTAATTTTGGGATTTTCAGGAAAAGACAGGGAAACAGAAACAGTAAGAAAGTGAATTTTAATTATGCCAACATTATGAAACTTAGGAAAATTGTGAAGACAGTTTTCAAAAAAGAAGAGTATGAGAGACAAACTAGTTAGATGGAGCAAAATATTCTGTAAGACATATATGTAAGAAAAAGCTACACTAATGAATAAGAAAACAATAAATATAATAAGAAATCAACTGAACTAAGTTAAAAATGAGCTCTAGTAAAGCCTGAAACTTAAACAGGGAACTTAGGCTTCTAGGGATAAATACCAAAAAAAAAAAAAAAAAAAAAAAAA
>NW_016812438.1:596129-598775 GCF_001698545.2 Rhinopithecus bieti
AAAGTATAACAACAAAAAATAAACTTTCAGGTTGTATGTATTTAATTCACAATCAGTTACTTTACTGTATTCTTTTGATACAACATTTTTCTTGTTGATTTTCTTTGCAAATAATTAAAATTTTGTTTTCTTGTTTCGGCTAATTGTATTTAAATTCATTTTACCTAATGGCTTATGTCTAGAACTGATGATTGGCAATCTTATACTTTGTCTGCTTTTAGAGGAAATGTTCCTATTGTTTCCTTATTAAACATAGCAAAAATCTTTCTAACCCTATTTCACTAATGACTTTTGTCAGAACTGATTTTAAACATTATTAAGTGCCTTTTTGGCATGAAAATTAGATCATGCAGCAGACAGTTTTCTCATTTAAGCTGTTAATATAGTGAATTTCAGTACTTTCTTCACTAATGTTAAGGCACGATATAATAGGATGGTGGAGATGGGATCAGATGCAATTTATTTGGATACTTTGCTTGAATTTGTTACTAAAGTTTTTATAATTAAATTTTTTGTTATCTTTTGTACTATTTTTATGTTAAAATGGCATAACCTTTTATTTATTTATTTACTTATTTACTTATTTTGAGAGAGAGTTTCTGTCTATTGCCCAGGCTGGAGTGCAGCAGCACAATATTGGCTCACTGCAGCCTCCACCTCCCAGGTTCAAACCATTCTCCTGCCTCAGCTTCCGGAGTAGCTGGGATGACAGTAAAATGGCACAGCCCTTTAAAGCAAGTGGAAAGTTTCTTTCATTTTCTATGTCCTAAAATTATTTATACAGTAGCAAAATAATTTATTTAAACACAAAAAACTCTCTGAAACTAGAAGATTTAATTCTTTCGCTTTTTTTTTGTTTGGGAACTGATTAATATGGTGTATTAAATAGCTACACTTCTATTTAAAATCTTTGAAGTTTTTTTGGTGATTTTTGAAATCTGTATTTTTTTTCCTTAAAAATGGTCAGTCCAGTTTGTTCAGACTGCTAGCTTATTATTATTAAAACCACTTAATTATCATTGTTTTTATTCCTTCACTCTCTGTGGTTGTTTACTTTTTAATTCCTAATTCTGAGTATACATGTTCTCTCTAATTTTCTCGATCAATCTAAGGAGTAGTTTTCCTCTTTCACTGTTTTTGAAGATTATGTTGTTAAATTTATAATTTTTTTCTTTTCTTGTTCTTTTTTAAAATGTTACAATATTATGTTAATATTTTCCTACTCTGTCGTAAATGGCATTTTTTCCCAAAATTTGTGAGTTATATTTCAGAATTTTACTTTCTATTATTTAAAATGTAACATTAGGTTTCTAGTTCCTCATGAAAAGAGTTTGAAAGTTACCACTCCATTTTAAGAAGAAGTAAAAGCTGAGTAGACAAAAATCAACAAGTTTTCTTGGGTCTGTAAGCAGGAAAAATCACTGCTTCCTATGCTAGGAAGACAAATACAGGGAGTCCTGGTTTACTGGAGCAGGAAGCACAGCACGAATGAGTGCCTAGGTAGGAAAACCTGAACTGCAATTGACAATTTGCTGGAGGCATAGTGTGGACACATCTGAGAGTTAAAAACTCCACGGACATGCAGTTTTAGGGGGTCCCCTACAATATTATGAGATTTTCCTCCAGAAGCCTAACCAAGTTCACATAGTAAATAATGAAGAAAAATCCCTCATGCTTCCATCAAGCAGAAAGGAAAAGGATCCCTTTGGAAATACACCAAAGCATTCTGTTCTGAACAAGGTCTGTCTTCAGGAGAAACTGGTTGAACAGAGCCTTAACTGCTGGGGTATTATCCTAACTTATCTATCAGAAGGGAAATACCCAACTTCAGCTCCATCAAGTCTTCCATGTGGCAGAAGGGAAATACTCAACTCCAATCATGCTAGTCATCCTGCCCTAGTTAAGGAGGGGAAAAAGCCAAGAACCTTATGAAGTTCACCATCCAAAGACATAGGTTCACCAAAAGATCGAGTCCTAATCATAGGACTATAGAGTGTTTTTCTTCCCACAACTTACCACCAAAAAACTAAAGGCCAGCAGTTCCTGTTACTCAGTACATCATGCCCTCTGGCTGTTCAGAAAAAAATTAAAAGGCACACCAAAATACAAAAAATACAACTTGAAAAGACAGCCCAAACATCAAATCAGACATGGCCAGTATGTTGGAAATATCAGACCAGAAACTTAAGGCAGCTGTGATTAATGTTCAAAGCGTTCTAAAGGATAAAGAAGACAGCCTGCAAGAGCAGATGAGCAATGTAAGCACAGAGATGAAAATCCTAAGAAAGAATGAAAGTGAAATTCTAGACATCAAAAATGCCATAGCAGAAATGAAGCAAGCCTTTGATATTCATAGACTGGACACAGCTTAGGAGAAAATCTTTGAGCATTAAAATATATCATCAATAGAAACTTCTAAAATTGAAAAGCAAAGAAAACAGAGACATTAAAAAAAGATCAGAATATCCAAGGATTGTGGGACAATTGCAAACGGTGTAACATATGCATCATGAAGAAGAAGAAGAAGAGAGAATGGAAAACTATTTAAAATAGTAACTGAGAATATCTCCAAGTAAATGTCAGACTGTCAGATACCAAACCATATATTCAAGAAGCTAAGAGAACAGCAGGATAAATGAATATATA
>NW_016812439.1:0-1856 GCF_001698545.2 Rhinopithecus bieti
TTGTATTTTTTTTAATAGAGACAGGGTTTCACCATGTTGGACAGGCTGGTCTCGATCTCCTGACCTCAGGTGATCCACCTGCCCTGGCCTCCCAAAGTGCTGGGATTACAGGCTTTTTTTTTTCTCTCCTCCCAGTATTGATGAGGTCTTCCTGTGTTGCCTACACTGGTCTCAAACTCCAGAGCCCAAGCAATCCTCCTGGCTCAGCCTTCCAAAGTACTGTGATTATAGGTGTGAGCCACCACACTTAGCCTGGAATATTTTTGATTACTGATTCAACTCCTTGTTTGTTATTGGTCTGCTCAGTCTTTGTTTCTTCTTGATTCAGTCTTGGTAGTTTGTGTGTTACTAAGGATTTATCCATTTCTTCTAGGTTATTCCATTTATTGGCATATAGGTTGTCATAATAGTCCTTTATGATCCTTTTTATTTCTGTGTCATTCATTGTAATGTCTCTTATTTATGATTTTATTTATTTGAATCTTCTTTTTTAATATAGCTAAAGGCTTGTTGATCTTTTTAAAAAGCCAACTCTTAGTTTTTTCTGTTCTCTATTTTGTTTATTTCCGCTCTAATTTTTCTTATTTCTGTCCTTCTGCTAAGTTTGGGTTGAGTTTGTTCCTCTTTTTCTAGTTTCTTGATTTGTACAGTTAGGTGTGTTTTTTGTTTTGTTTTCTTTTGTATCTGGTTTTTTTTTTTTTTTTTTTTTTTTTGTTTTTTTTTTTTTTTTTTTTTTTTTTTTTGAGATGAAGTCTTGTTTTGTTACCCAGAGCTGGAGTGCAGTGGCTCAGCCTCAGCTCACTGCAACCTCCGCCTCCTGGGTTCAAGCGATTCTCCTGCCTCAGCCTCCAGAGTAGCTGGGGCTACAGGCAGGCGCCACCATGCCTGGCTAATTTTTTGTGGTTTTAATAGAAATGGGGTTTTACGATGTTGAACAGGCTGGTTTCGAACTCTTGACTTCAAGTGATCCACCCACCTTGGCCTCCCACCATGCCTGGCCAAAGTTAAGTTCTTTAATTGAGATCTGTCTTCTCTCTCTTTTTTTTCTTTTTTTTTTTTTGAGACGGAGTCTTGCTCTGTTGCCCAGGCAGGAGTGCAATGGTGGAATCTCAGCACCTCCGCCTCCTGGGTTCAAGCAATTCTCCTGCCTCAGCCTCCCAAGTAGCTGGGATTATAGGTGCCTGCCACTATGCCCAGCTAATTTTTTGTATTTTAGTAAAGACGAGGTTTTACTATGTTTGCCAGGCTAGTCTTGAACTCCTGACCTCAAGTGATCTGCCTGCCTAGGCCTCCCAAAGTGCTGGGATTACAGGCGTGTGAGCCACCTTGCCTGATCGAGATCTTCCTTCTTTTTAAATATAGGTGTTTAATGCTATACATTTCCCTTATGGAACTGCTTTTGCTGATTCCTGTAAATTTTAAAAGTTGGAATTTTATTTTGTCTTGAGATATTTTAAAATTCTTTTGATTTCCTCTTTTATCCAGTTGTTCAAGAGTGTATTGTTTTATGAATTTGTGAATTTTCTATTTTCTTTTTGTTATTGATTTCTAGTTCATTCCACTGTGGCCTAAGAAGATACCAGGTATTATTTCAATCTTCTTAAATTTGTTAAGACTTGTTTTGTGACTTAACATGTGACCTATCCTGGAATATGTTCCATGTATACTTGAGATGAAATTGTATTCTGCTGTTGACTAGAAAGTTCTGTATGTTAGGTCCATTTGGTGTATAGTGTTATTCAAGTCAGTTGTTTTTTATTGGTTGTCTACCTGAATGTGCTATCCAATATTAAAAGTGGAGTATTGGCCAGGCGCGGTGGCTCAAGCCTGTAATCCCAGCACTTTGGGAGGCCGAG
>NW_016812440.1:0-374 GCF_001698545.2 Rhinopithecus bieti
ACTGGAAGGATAAAGAGAACAGAAGAGGCAAAATAGACAAGAACTAGCAACAAAATGCTGGAAGATGGAAGGCAGATGGGTGAGCGGTAACAAAGTTAGCAGAGCAACAAGAAAGTTTGCTTTGCTGTGAAAAATACCAGAAAACAAAAGCAATATAGGGTGTTTATAGCAGAAGCTGTCCCTGCTCTACGTATGTCATCTGGGATCCCTCTGCCATCTCTTTGCAGACCAGCTGAATTCCAGTGTGCATTCTTTCACAAAAGCCAGCATTCTGCTGGAAGGTGCAAGAGCCAGAAGCACCTGAAAATTTGTGTCCCTTCCCTCCCAGCACAGCCCTTAACCAATGACTGACGAGGGTGGGGACAGACATACTC
>NW_016812441.1:0-914 GCF_001698545.2 Rhinopithecus bieti
CTGGGCGACTCAGTGAGACTCCGTCTCAAAAAAAAAAAAATGAATTCAATTAGTCCATTCACTGCCCTAATATCTGCAGCCCCAATTTAAAGCCTTCCTTTTAATTACAAAATCTAAATTGGGAAAATTCTTCTCCCCAGGAAGATTTTAATATATGGGAACAGGGTAGAGTCATCCCAATACAAGGTCCTAAGCAGCAGAGGTGGGCCCCAGGACCCCCATGAAATATTTCTTGTACTGTTTCTTGTGTGCCAAAAGTCCCCAGAGATAGCCAGCAAGACTCTGCAACTTTCAATTCATCATTCCATACCTGTCCTTCTAAACCTCTATGCTGGGACCAAAGTCCTACTCTACCTTACCTTACCAGGGATTGTAGGGTTTTCTTATGGTAAAAACAAAACGAAACAAAAAACAAAAACGACAACAACAACAACAAAACACACACACACAAACAAATAAATAAAAACCCTTAGAAGCTTAGGTCCATATCCTACAAAAATAATGTCACAGTTGCACTTTCAATCCCCACGTTTTGACTATCTGAGCTTTCACCCATAGCAGAAACTCAGACTTCTGCTCACATGTGACCTCCCTGAGGATAAGCTGGACTTGTAACAGATAGAGGTATGGTAAAGAGGCAGTCGCAATTAGCCCTTCCATTTTGTCCCCATATGGAGGTAGGGAGACAGTGCTTTAGTACCTTCCCAGACTCCAAGATGCCCTCCTACAGCCAGATCTGACTCAAGTGCAAGGCAATAAAGAGGTTAGGAGTTCAGGCTCTAGAGTCAGCCTGCTCTGGGTTTGACTTCCAGTTGTGTGATCCAAAGAAAGTGCCCTAACATCTCTGAGACTCACTAGCCCAGTTTAATAGATGAAGAAGCTAATAGCTGTCTCATAAGCCATAATTTGGGGGG
>NW_016812442.1:0-7925 GCF_001698545.2 Rhinopithecus bieti
TTTAAGACACTTAATATTTGAATGACTTTGAAAGATTATTTCTTTTTAAAATGTTTCAGTATCATCATCTGAAAATTAAGATAATAATACCTGCTGGCAGAATTAGAGTGAGGTTAAATGAGATATGCATGAAAGCAAGATGCCTGCTACAAATTTAGTGCTTGATAAGTGGTACCTTATTATTAAGTTTATTTCCCTAGGGAAAGGCAAAATTATTGTGTCTAAGGGGTGTAAAGGTTTTATTTAATATGTTTCTTGTTACCTACTGCCAAAGTGTGTTTTCAAACATCCAGACAATTAACAGCAAACAAATCAGTAGACAAGCTTTTTAGACTCTGTTCTGTGTTATGAAGTAAAGTGGCAAGGCACATTAGAAGGTAACCTTACTTGCAGGAGTAGATGGCAGATAGAAATTCCAAATACTATGGTCCCAAATATCAAGATTCTTATTTTTTATTTTTGAGAGAATAGCAAATGCAAAAAGCACTGGCTTGAGAATAAGCTTAGCAAGTCTGAGAAACAGAAAATTGATTCAGGTGAAGGAGCACACTCAGAATGAGCTGCGGTGTGACAGCGGGGGTCCAGGCTAGACCTTGAGGTGCCCCCAGGTCATGATAACAGCTTCAGGTCTGGCTCCCAGAATGATGTAATAACACTGGAGGGTTTATGCAAGATGAGGTGAATGTTAGAATCAGGCTGCTGTCTGCTGATACCATCTCAGTTACTTTTTAGCTGTGTGAGCTGAGAGCAAGTTAAGTTCTCTGAGGCATGGTTTCTTCGTCTGTAAATTGATGGTAATAATAGGATCTATGTCCTTGGTTTGTTGTGAAGACAAAATGAGATGCAGCATGTCACAATTCAAACCACTGTGCCTGGCCTACAGTAAGAATTTAGTAAGATTTAACCTCAGGCTCAGTGGCAACTTTTATAAAGTCAGTAGACCATTGACTTTTTTTCTTGAACTCAAGGAGCTCGCTGCCCCTTAATGGGTATTCAAGTCTTCATTTGTAGAGAAAGAGAAAAACTGTGTACTATCTTATAATGGTATTTCTCCATTCCTAGTTATCAAGATTTCAAAATATAGTCATCCCCAGTATCGAGGAGTGGGGATTGGTTCCAGGACTCCTGTGAATACCAAAATTCATAGATGCTCAAATCTCTCATATAAAATGGTATAATATTTGCATATAACCTATGCACATCCTCTTGTATAATTTAAATCATCCCTAAATTACTTATCATACTAATACTATGTACATATTTGTTAGACTGTGTTGTTTAGGGAGTATTGACAAGAAAAACTATGTATATGTTCAATATAGACACAGCTGTCCTTTTTCTGAATGTTTTTGATCTGAGGTTGCTTCAACCCATACATGTGGAACCCATTCAATTCAAGAGTTGTCTGTATTGTATTGTGAAGACCAACTCAATCCGGAAATTTCAGTACCTAAATAATGCTTTGACAAAAATATTAATTTGAAAATGTATGTGTCTGACTTAAATGTGTTTTTATTTATTTTATTTTAAAAGATTTCACTCAAGTATAGAAAATGTGTTTTTAATTAATTAAGAAAGTCTTTACAGGGTCATTTCATGTGATTGAGAGGTAACGGCACTCACTCAAAGGCATAGTTATAAAAAAATATAAATGAAACTGTGATATCAGAAAGCAGTAATGCCCACAGAACAAACAATCCCAGGAATAATCAGTAAATGGCCAATTCCATCACTAACTTCTAGCCTGTTTTCTGACTCATTCAATTACAATGTTCTCGTTCTCAAATTTAGTTCAATTTTGCTATTATTCCAATTTAAAATGCCAATTTTAACAAAAGGAAATATGCTTCTCTATGAGCAGAAATATTTGAAATTTTTTTAAGTAGAGATTTTTCAAGTATGTAGTAGATATTGTGCGCACACATATGTACACACACACCCGCGCCACCTGCCCCCCCACACACACATTTAATTTGTCTTCCAAAAACGTAACATGGCATCCTACTAAGAAATACTTACTTTTCCTACCCTAATTGTGAGATCCTTACTGTTACTTCTATAAGTTTTCTTACAAATCCTTCTTGTTCTGGCCAAGTTTTCAGAGTGGTGACCTATCTCAAGCTGAGTCAAAGACCATAATCCTTGCTGCAGGTGATGAAAATGGGAAAGAGAAGCTGATAGACGCTAGGCTGATAGAGGTCATTCTTCAGAGTTTTGACCTTGAAAGAAAGGGTCTGACTTTTAGCTCTTTTCTGTAGGTACAGATGTGAGGCTTTAGAGAAATGGTTTCCATGATCTTACCTTTGGAATAATTCAATCTGCAATAGGGAGAATGAGATCACTTGGCAAAGGAGAAAAGCCCCCACAAATGATAGAAGGAGAACACATGTCTTTCACAGTCCCAATTCCAGTTTTCTCTGAGGCCGTGGTAACATTTCTTTCTCATAGTTAGAATGATTTGACTCACTGCCACTTTAAACTTTAGGAGTCAAGACTATTTGAAATTACTATGCCTTATTTTCCTTTTGTGGTTTCTACTTGCCATAAGATTGCATAACTACTCAACAAATGCCTTTTAAATTAAAGAATGAACTCTGAACTACATTTCAACTATTCTTTGAATAACTCTTAAACATTTGGATATCTGATATAGTATGGACTTGCACTATCTCATCCAATCTGAGCTTTACCTGAAATTTGGGGCTACTGCCTCAGAGGGACCAGATCATGTACTCTCTTTTGGAGTATATGAATAAGTTATATAAAAATAACAGTATGAATAAATAATCTATACAAAATAAATAAGGGGCCTCCAAATAAAGGATGAAATTCAGGAGAGTGACGTGAGACTACGTAAATATAGCCAGGAAGGCAACACAGAATAATATGTTGTTTAAGAAGAATTATAAAGGTTATTTTTGCCCTTATTTCACCTCTATTTAGATAATTAAAAAAACACAATGAAGAAATAAGGCTACTGCTTGGGAATTGCAAATGTGAGCTCTTTTTATTTTATCTTCTCTGAAACTATATGTCATAAAGAGGAAACAGAGCTCAGAAATGCACCTGGGCAATAAACCATTAGGTTTCTGAAATAAGTTCAAGCCAGGGTATCAAAGAGCTTATTCAATTAGGACATAGTTACTAGCCCTCAATCAGAGATTATGGAGAATCTAGTTTGAAATAAAGACTATTGACCCATTATTAACAACTGATAAAATAATAAATTTCAGAATAATTTCTAGTAATTTCTGTCAAAACATCTCGTGGAAATTTTTAAAAGATTAGTTATCACTACCTGAAATAAGTTATTGAGCACTAGAAGTCAGCATAAGCAACCCAAGAACCCATTCAACTGAGTTTCTAATTAATTGGTAGGAATTCTTTCTTATATTCTCCACAATAGCCTTTTATTAATACAGATTGGAAAATAAATTTTCACCTTGTATTTAATTTAGAAAGTGAGTCATGTCCTACCATGGGGAAGGGTTTTCAAGTACGTTGAGTGAACAAAAATATGCTCACTCTGATAGATTTTCAGCGGAAAGAAATTATTCTATTTTTATTCTACTTAAAGTTTTTATTAGAAAAGACTGCTTATTTTTATATAATAGGTTTTCTGAATATATTGACATAATTATCTTATCATCCTATTTATTTTGCTAGATTTCCTATATCAGATCATTCTTGAAATTTTGCATTTGATATGTTGATATATTCTTATTTTTTAAGAACTTTTTCTATATTCATAAGTAAAATTCATCTATTATTTTGTTTTATACCACCTTCAATTTTGTGGTATTGGTGTCACTAGATTTATAATCAAATGTGATATTTGTAGCATCAGAATTACTTTTTCTTAGAAATTATGTAGAACTCATCTGTGAAATAATCTGTTTAGATCTTCAAATACTTTTGATATGTGTTTAATTTCAGGTCATTTAATTGTAATTAGAAAATCCTCTTTTTATTCTAAATTTTTAACTTTGTTAATAGGGGTTCAGGTAATATTCTAAATGATATCAATCTCAGAAGTTCCTCTGATTTTGAGATGATCACATAATACAAGACAGGCATTTAGCATCAGCCCAGAGCTTGTCATAGTATTAAAAGAATTTTTCATTTTGTAGGACTGCCAAAGCCCACCACAAGGGAAGGATCAATTTATAGAGGGTGGGGTGGGAGGAATATTGAGGGAAGTAAAGATGAGAAATGGGGAAGGTAGAGTACTAATGATATTTGTTAAGTGTCTNTAATTGTAATTAGAAAATCCTCTTTTTATTCTAAATTTTTAACTTTGTTAATAGGGGTTCAGGTAATATTCTAAATGATATCAATCTCAGAAGTTCCTCTGATTTTGAGATGATCACATAATACAAGACAGGCATTTAGCATCAGCCCAGAGCTTGTCATAGTATTAAAAGAATTTTCATTTTGTAGGACTGCCAAAGCCCACCACAAGGGAAGGATCAATTTATAGAGGGTGGGGTGGGAGGAATATTGAGGGAAGTAAAGATGAGAAATGGGGAAGGTAGAGTACTAATGATATTTGTTAAGTGTCTGGATACAGCCATTCTTGAAGCAAAAACTGCCTCCTAGAGTGTTCATTTCTGTGAGCCAATAAATTCTAATTGTTTTATGCCAAATTGAGTTGAATTTCTTGTAAAGTCAAAGGAGTTGGATTAAAATATTCTTCCATCTCTTTCTAGGAGAAAATAAATACATATTCCAGGCAAATGAAAAAATCAATAATATAGTTTGGCTGTGCCTCCACCCAAAACTCATCTTGAATTGTAACTCCCACAATTCCCACGTGTCATGAGAGGAACCCAGTGAGAGGTGATTGAATTAAGGGGCAGGTCTTTCCTGTGCTGTTCTTGTGATAGTGAATGAGGCTCATGAGATCTGATGCTCTTAAAAAGAAGAGTTTCCTTGCACAAGCTCTCTCTTTGCCTGCCTTCATCCACGTAATATGTGAATTGCTCCTCCTTGCCTTTCGCCATAATTGTGAGGCCTCCCATGCCATGAGGAACTATAAGTCCATTAAACCTCTTTTTCTTCCCAGTCTCTCGTTTGTCTTTATCAGCAGCACAAAAATGGACTAATACAGTAAAATTGATGCCAGTAGAGTGGGGTGCTGCTGAAAAGATACCTGAACATATGGAAGTGACTTGGAACCGTGTAACAGGCAGAGGTTGGAATAGTTTGGAGGGCACAGAAGAAGACAGGAAAATGTGGAAAAGTTTGGAACTTCCCAGAGACTTGTTGAATGGCTTTGACATTCAACAATCAAAATGATGATAGTGATATGAACAATAACTTCCAGGCTGAGGTGGTCTCAGATGGAGATGAGGAACTTTTTGGGAACTGAAGCAAAGGTGACTCTTCTTACATTTTTGCAAAGAGACTGGCAGCATTTTGTCATTGCCCTAGATATTTGTGAACTTTGAACTTCAGGAAGATAATTTAGGGTATCTGGCAGAAAAAATTTCTAAGCAGCAAAGCATTCAATAGGTGACTTGGGTACTGTGAAAGGCATTCAGTTTTATAAAGGAAACAGAGCCTAAAAGTTCAGAAAATTTGCAGCCTGACAATGCAATAGAGAAGAAAATACCATTTTCTAAGGACAAATTCAAGCTAACTCCAGAAATTTGCATAAGTAATGAGGAGCCAAATGTTAATCCCCAAGATAATGAGGAAAATGTCTCCAGGGCATGTCAGATGTCTTTATAGCAGCCCCTCCCATCACAGACCCAGAGGCCTAGGAGGAAAAAATGGTTTTGTAGGCCAGGCCCTGGGTCCCTGTGCTGTGTGCCATCTAGGGACTTGGTGCCCTTCATGCCAGCCACTCCAGCCATGACTTAAAGGGGCCCAGGTACAGCTCAGGCTGTGGCTTCATAGGGTGCAGGCCCCAAGCCTTGGCAGCTTCCATGTGGTGTTGAGCCTGCAGGTACACAGAAGTCAAGAATTGAGCTTTGGGAACCTCCACCTAGATTTCAGAGGATGTGTGGAAATGCCTGGATGACCAGATAGAAGTTTGCTGCAGGTGTGGAGCTCTCATAGAGAACCCCTGCTAGGGCAGTGTGGAAGGGAAATGTGGAATCAAAGCCCTCACACAGAGTCCCTACTGGGGCACTGTCTAGTGGAGTGTGAGAAGAAGGTCACAATCCTCCAGACCCCAGAATGGTAGATAACACTGATGGTTTGCACTGTGTGCCTGGAAAAGCCACAGATACTCAACACCAGTCTGTGAAAGCAGCCAGGAGGGAGGCTGTACCCTTAAGAGCCACAGGGGCAAAGCTGTCCAAGACCATGGGAATCTGCCTCTTGGATCAGCATGACCTGATGTCGAAGGAGATCATTTTGAAGCTTTAAGATTTGACTGCCCTGCTAGACTTAAGATTTGCGTGGGACCTGTAGCCCTTTTGTTTTCGCCAATTACTTCCATTTGGAACACCTGTATTTACCCAGTGCCTATATCCCCATTGTATTTAGAAAGCAACTAACTTGCTTTTGATTTTACAGGCTCCTAGGTGGAGGGGCCTTACCTTGTCTCTGATGAGATGTTGGATTGTGGACTTTTGAGTTAATGCTGAAATGAGTTAAGACTTTGGGAAACTGTTGCGAAGGCCTGATTGGTTTTGAAATGTGAAGACATGGGATTTGGGAGGGGCCAGGGGTGGAATTATATGGTTTGGCTGTGTCCCCACCCAAATCTCATCTTGAATTGTAACTTCCACAATCCTCCTGTGTCATAGGAGGAACCCAGTGGGAGGCGATTGAATTATGTAGGCAGATCTTTCCTGTGCTGTTCTCATGAGAGTGAATGAGTCTCATGAGATCTGATATTTTTAAAAAGGGTAGTTTCCCTACACAAGCTCTCTCTTTGCCTACCTCCTTCCACGTAAGACATGGCTTGCTTCTCCTTGCCTTCTGCCATGATTCTGAGTCCTCCCCAGCCATGTGGAAGTGTAAGTCCGTTAAACCTCTGTTTCTTCTCAGTCTCAGGTATGTCTTTATCAGCAGCATGAAAACGGACTAATACAGTCAGTTGTAAAGAACCTCTCTTGTGTACATAAGAAAAATATTGTCAAGTAATACAACCAGTTAGATCCAAATAACTTCTGATAATATGACTGTGACATTTACAGAAATTTTTATTCAAAGATTAAGAGAAATTTTCATATAAAATAAAATATTGTAGCTAGTAGAGTGATGTTGTACCAGAACTATTGTTAAAAAATAGTAAAGGCTTAATTAAGCATACATGCAAACTGAAAGGGTGGATAACATTCAGTATTAGTGGGTGGACATACAGGAGATAGGAGGATGCTGAGAAGGTCCCTGAGAATAGGAGGGATTGACAATTAAAGCACTGCTGAGGGAATAAGCCTCAGGGCAATGGGGAGAAGAACACAGGGGTGACCCACATAGCAAGAATATGGTGTCATATGCCAATGGGAATGGCCCTGTCTAATGGCTTCAATATTAGGTGACATAATCTGCAGAGTCGGAGCATATATGTGGAGACTGAAGTTGAGGGAGAATGGAGGATCCCTGAAATGGTGATGATGAAAAGCTATCTACACAGCCAATGTTGAATGCTCCCTTGATGTTGCTTTCCCTGTCATCATGGTCACTGATCAATCCTATTGTGTAATGTTCTTCAATAAACTTAACTGCTACAAGGAAGGTACAGGGAAAGCAGGTTCTTGCGATCATCTAAAGCTGGAGTTCAGAAGTGGAGGGAAAGAGTAAGAGCATAGAGGTAAGGAATTCTAGATTTTTGGCAGAAGGGTGATTGGCTGAATAATGGGTCATGGTATGTTAGTAAATGAGGAAAGTGAAGAAAGAAGGTTGACTTTTTTCAAATGTGGACGTTTCTGATAGCTATAAGATATAAAATCACTTACAGAAATTACACA
>NW_016812443.1:0-1489 GCF_001698545.2 Rhinopithecus bieti
ACTAGGCATCCTGCTATTACACTCCTTGAGGATTTTGCTAGGAATAATGTGCTAAAAACATGATGTCTGTAAGAGAACGGCCATTGTAGGTAGCATGAGTGGAATTAAGAATATTATACTTACCCAGAGGGTAGTGAGAAATAGTTTGTAGTTTTAAAAAAGGGCTCCGATGCATTCCCTTCCCTGTTTCATCTCTAGTCACATGAGACACACAGTTCAGCGTCAGCAAGGAAATGACAGAGAGAGATTACAGCCTTATAAGCCCACTCTAGGTGTATAGATTACAACCTTGTGAGCTCACTCTAGGTGTATAGATTACAACCTTATAAGCCCACTCTAGGTGTATAGATTACAGCCTTATGAGCCTACTCTAGGTGTATAGATTACAACTTTACAAGCCCACTCTAGGTGTATAGATTACAGTCCTACCAGCCCACTCTAGGTGTATAGATTACAGTCCTACAAGCCCACTCTAGGTGTATAGATTACAGTTTTACATGCCCATTCTAGGTGTATAGATTACAGCCTTGCGAGCCCACTCCAGGTGTATTTGTCTCCTCTGTACGTCCTCTCTTCTGCCTTCTTCCTCAGCTTGCTTGCCTTCTGCCTCAAACCCAGGAGGAGAGAAAGCAAAGGAAAAGTAGAGTGCAGTACATAGCTGCATGGAACTATATGTTAATAAACACTAAGTAGTTGTTTTTTTGGTTTATTTGTTTGGAGATAGGGTCTCACTCTGTCACCCAGGCTTGATCCTCTCAGCTTAGCCTCCAAAGTGACTGGGACTACAGGCTCGTGCCACCACACCTAGCTAATTTTTTGTTTTTTTGATAGAGACAGTTTTGCCATGTTTCCCAGGCTGGTTTCGAACTCCTGAGCTCAACTGATTGACCCACCTCCGCTTCCTGAAGTGCTGGGATTGCAGGCGAGAGCCACCATACCTGGCCACACTAGGTGTTTTGTTTCTGTCATGCCTTTCTGTCTCTTGGTTCTTCTCAGCCACAGGATTGTGAATGGAAGAGTTTCAGAGCAGTTCTAGAAATGGGAAGAAGTTAGACACTGAGTGAAGAGAAAGATCTGACAAAAATACATTGCTTAAATTATATAGTGTAGGGGAGGAAAATATCTTTTCTTTCTACCATGCTAAACTCATTAGCTCAGGCCCCTAACAAAAGACAGTTTGCTAAGAGAAAAGCATACACATTATTTAATATAAATTTTGGCCGGGCGCGGTGGCTCAAGCCTGTAATCCCAGCACTTTGGGAGGCCGAGACGGGCGGATCACGAGGTCAGGAGATCGAGACCATCCTGGCTAACACGGTGAAACCCCGTCTCTAATAAAAAATACAAAAAATTAGCCGGGCGAGGTGGCAGGCGCCTGTAGTCCCAGCTACTTGGGAGGCTGAGGCAGGAGAATGGCGGGAACCCAGGAGGCGGGGGTTGCAGTGCTCTCGGATCCGGCTTCTGCACTCCAGCCTGGGCGACAGAGCAC
>NW_016812444.1:0-1157 GCF_001698545.2 Rhinopithecus bieti
TTTTCTTTTTATCTAAAACTACATTTTAAATACATATAAGTAAAATACTTTGATTTTCAAAAATAAAGTTTTCCAAGTAAAATATTTTCTTCTAGTTAAAAACATGAATTTCTTCATCTATTATTAAAAAGTGCTGGATTTTATAATTCCTTTTAGCCCAAATTGCAAATATCAGCTATATCCATTATATGCATACAGGTGGTTCTAACATCAGCTTGCCAGAGGGGGATTTCTGAGTGCTTTCAGTTCCTATTCTTGCCTCTTTATCTCCTTCTACAGTCTGCTGGTCAATCTGTTCCTCAGCGACTTCTTGTTACTCTTCAAATTTACTCCATCCTCTTTTTATAATATACTATCCAAAAGAATGTGTAGCTTTCCTTTTTGTAAAATTTGACCATGTCTGCATGTTATCTCCTTAAGAAGTTCAGACACAGTAAATCTTCTGAAGAATCTAGAGAAAACGTGAAAACAGAGCTATCTGGTAATATAATTTGATAGTGGTGATATTAATTTTAAAGCTCTTGATAATTTCAAAGGCCCATATATTTGTATTGCATTTTGATCACTGTTACCTCAGTCATCAATGAGCCCCTTGAAATACCATGTGGCCATATTAATCTTTCTGGGACTTCTTCATGATTCCATGGGTAAGACATAGCAACTCTTCAATCACCATTAAATGAAACAACAATAAGATAGTTGGCTGTTTTCAAACAGTAATGCATAGCAAGACCGTTCTACTCTGTCACATACCGTATACTGTATGTCCACTATATTTCAAAAGTATAAGTGTAGCAATAATTATGGGTAAAATGTGTTTAGAATTGGATTATTATAAGTTCATAGCAGATAAGAGTTCTTTAACACATTTGAGGAAGAAGACAGTAAAGTACATTTTACATTTCTGAACAAAAGATAAAAGTTTAAAAAAGTGAGCATTGAGCTATAACCCTCAACATTAGGAATTGAAGTAGGAAAAGCAATAAACCAGCCTGGGTTCCAGTTCTGGTTCCACAAATTACTTGCGGAGAAACTACGGGCAAGGCATTTAATATTCTGGGGGGCTGTTTTCCCTTCCATAAGCTGAAATTTTGAACTAGAATCTCTAAGGTTCTTTCATTGTACCATTCAATTATTTCCCTTGTTTAAAACATGTT
>NW_016812445.1:0-940 GCF_001698545.2 Rhinopithecus bieti
AAAAAAAAAAAAGAAAGAAAGAAAGAAAGAAAGAAAAGAAAAGAAAAGAAAACTTTAGACCAATATCCCTGATGATCATCAATGCCAAAATTCTCAATAAAATACTGGTGAATCAAATCCAGCAGTACATCAAAAAGTTTATCCACTGCGGTCAAGTCAGCTTCATTCCCAGGATTCATTGCTGGTTGAACACGCATAAATCAACAAACATAGTTCATCACAAACAAAACTAATGACAAAAACTACATGATTATCTTAACAGATGCATAAAAGAACTTTGAAAAATTCAACATCCCTTCATGTTAAAACTCTTAATAAACTATGTATTGATGGAACATACCTCAAAATAATAAGAGCCATTTATGACAAACCCACAGCCAATATCATACTGAATGGGCGAGAGCTGAAAGCATTCCCCTTGAAAATCTGCACAAGACAAGGATGTCCTCTCTCACCACTCTTATTCAATGTAGTGTTGGAAGTTCTGGCCAGGGCAATCAGGCAGGAGAAAGAAATAAAGGTATTCAAATAGGAAGAGAGGACATCAAACTGTCTCTGTTTGCAGATGACATGATCCTATATCTAGAAAAGCCCATTGTTAGCCCAAAAACTTCTTAAGCTGATAAGCAACTTCAGCAAAGTCTCAGGATACAAAATCAACGTGCAAAAATCACAAGCAGTCATTTACACCAACAATAGACAAGCAGAGAGCCAAATCATGAATAAACCTCCATTCATGATTGCTAAAAAGACAATAAAATACCTAGGAATAAAGCTAACAAGGGACGTGAAGGACCTCGTCAAGTAAAACTGCAAACAACTGCTAATGGAAATAAGAGAGGACACAAACAAATGGAAAAATATTCCATGTTCGTGGATAGAATCAATATTGTGAAAATGGCCATGCTGCCCCAAGTTACAGATTTGATGTTATTCTCAT
>NW_016812446.1:0-3349 GCF_001698545.2 Rhinopithecus bieti
GACAGCTCAGGCACAAAGGGAGGTGAGGGAAAAGTCTCTTGGGTAACTGCCAAACTTCACCCTCATACAATGGACCCCAGTAAAACAGTGGGCCTTAATAAGTACATTCCTTTCCCTTCAGATGCACTAAGATAGGGAAGGTAAAAGCACACTCAGGGATATGCTTGCAGCTGCAAAAGATGTATGGGAACAGACACACAACTCTCCCTCCCAGATAAGCACAGCAGACACAGAAGTAGTCCAAGCCTCTGATAAACTCTCCCACCCTAAATCCTTAAAAACTCTTAGTCCGTAAGAGAGTGTGCCTCTAACCTAACTGGCCAGAAGCCCCTCTCAGGTTTGTTTTCTCTACAATAAACCCGTCCTTGACTTCTAAGTCACCTTTCCTGTTTCTTTCCTCTTCTTTAATTCTTACAGCTGGGAGTTTGAGGCCAGCCTGGGTAACATAGTGAGATCTTGTCTCTTAAAAAAAATTACAGGCCAGGTGTGGTGACTTGTAATCCCAGCACTTTGGGAGGCCAAGGCAGGCAGATCACAAGGTCAGGAGTTCAAGACCAGCCTGGCCAACATGGTGAAACCCCATCTCTACTAAAAAAAATACAAAAATTAGCCAGCCATGGTGGTGTGTGCCTGTAATCCCAGCTACTTGGGAGGTAGAGGCAGGAGAATTGCTTGAACCCAGGAGACGGATGTTGCAGTGAGCCAAGATTGCTTCACTGCACTCCAGCCTGGGTGACAGGACAAGACTCCATTTCCAAAAAAAAAAAAAAAAATACAAACAAACAACAAAAGTGTATCCATTCCTCTGAGTCAATAAAAGATGTATGTTAGAAAAAAAAAGAAAAGCCACATACTATATATACTTATTGCATCATCAGTTACCTTTCCATAAAGACTTCAATCAGAATATAAATGAAGGGCTGCACAGGATCCTATTATAAAGCTGTATCGTAGGTTATTTAATTCCTAATTGTTGGGCATTTAGGTTGTTTTAGATGTTTTTGCTGCTCTAAATAATACCTTCATGAATAGTTTTGTACACTAAATTTTTTTTTAAGAGATGGGGTCTCACTATGTTGCCCAGGCCGGAGGGCAGTGGCTATTCACAGGTGCAATCATAGAGCACTGCCCCCTTGAACTCCTGGGCTGAAGAAATCCTCCTGCCTCAGCCTCCTGAGTATCTGGGACTATAGGCATGTACCACTTCCCCCAGCTTATACTAATTTTATATGTGTATTTAATTACGTACTTAAATCTAAAAGTGGATTATACCAAATCTACAAAATAAGATTTTAAACATTTTGATGCAGATTACTTTATTAAAGTGTATATTCCCACTATCCCTACCACTAAGAATGCCTCCTTCTCAGCTCTTTTATCCATACTGGATGTTCTTATACTTTAAAAATATTTACATATTAATTTCTTAATTTGATTTGTTTACTAGTGAGATTGAACTTTTTTCATGTATTTACTGGTAATTTGTATTTCTTTTTTTTGGGTGAAATTCCCTATTTGTGTCCTTAACTAATTTTTATTTTTTGGTCATCAACTTACCTTTTCATATTGCTTATGTGTTTAATAAAATTTAAATATTTATGTAAAAAGTATTTATGTAGCCAAGCCTACCAATCTTTTCCTTTATGGTTGTTTCCTTTGCTGTTTTGCTTCTTAGAAAGCTCCTCCCATTTTGAGATCAATTTATTAAAAAAAAAAAAGAGAGAGAGCCCTCTTCTGCTAGTTCTTTTGTGGTTTATTACTTTGCGATTTTGTTTTCACAATCAGTGTGAGATAGAGTTCTGATTCTCTCTGCCCATAGTGCAGCTAATCAGTAATAACACAATTTATTGAATAATCCATCCACTGATTCAGATGCTACCCTTATCATAATAGTTCCTTTCATGTTCCTTGGATTTCATCTACTGAGGATTATAGGAATAGGGGCATGTGGGAGAGTGAATAAGCACTACAGAAATAGATAGTGGTACCAAAGGTGTGAAAATTTGGACCGGGCATTGGGAGAGCAGAAAAGGAACTGTGCCTGTGGCAAAGATTATTTGCTTGGCCAAACTTTAGTATGGCTTCTGAATCTTCTGCTAGGTCCATCTGTGCACTTCTTTGTAAAAATCCAGTTTCAGCGAAGAACCCCCCCTTTCCTCCATATCTAATGTTTCCTCACCCTCCACCATCCCCCAGGTGATGTTCTGTCTTCAGGATGAGTCCTGTTAGGTCAGTTTCACCAAATGCCCCTTACCTCTGATGTTTCCTCTTAGTAATTTTCCATCCGCTGAACTCCATGCTGCTGGTTGGCTACCAATTCCCTCTTCCTCGTGCTGTGTTCAGAGTTGAGCCCAGTCCCTCTTCCCCACTGCAAGACCCAGTTGCAGTGGTCCCTAAGCCAATTGAGACAGTCCTCAGTAGTCTTCGTTCGGTGCTTCAGGTATCATTGAATAATTTTGTCTTTAACACCTCTTCACATTATGGTCACAGCTATAGATGGTTAGTAGTGGGTTAATTGAACATGTAATTTCCAAGCTGTAAGTTGCTCATCAAAATATGTAAGTGAAAAAAACTAAAACCAGGGAAGGAAAGCAAGACAACCCTCCCCAAATAACTTCAAGTCTATGTGTCTAATTCCACATCATGGATGAGCCATTTGTCGCATGGACTACTGTCCCTTAAACAGCACTCAGGTATGAGACTTGAGAGGAAGTTCAGACCAAGGCCGTGTCTTCGAGGATATTTCGCTTAGAGAAAACGAAACTATTTTTAAATGTAGTGCTCATGACTAGTGCGGTAACCACTACACAAACAGCATTCTCCTGGCGTTGTTATACTAACATAAGCCTCAGCAGCGAAGACAATTGCTACCGGGGGAAATAACCTTCGACTGTGTTTTTCGCAACCGATTCCTCTTTTTTTTTTGGCTGTTGTAAAGGACCGTTAAAGACGGAAACAGGAGGTTGGTGACGTTAGTCCGCAACAGAAAGTTATTTTGTACTTTCACAGCGGCTTGCCTACTTGGTGAGATAAAAGTGGGAAGACTGGACCTCAAGCCAGGACGTCCTGGGAGCTCCCGGGAGCGTCGCGGGCTGCGTGTTCCCCGCGCGCCGGCAGGAGGCGCGCGCTGCCTGGAAACGCCCCAGCGCCGCCCGCGCCCAGAGACCCGCCGCAGTGACGCAGCGAGAGCCCGGGAGGAGGCGCGGGAACGCGCGCCTGGGGTCAGGTGCCGGAAGAGGAAACCTCTCGCTGGCGCTAGGAGTGCGGCGGGGCGCGCGCCGGCGGCTGCGGAGCTGGCAGGTGCTAGGCGTCTGCACCTGGCAGGCGATGGCGCCCGGTGCGGGCGCCC
>NW_016812447.1:0-1733 GCF_001698545.2 Rhinopithecus bieti
AATGAAATTGGTGGTATTAATAATAAATGTGATTTTTTGATGTTGTGAGATGAAATGTGTCAATATTTTAAAAACCTGCATAATTCAGTGAACCAATATTTTCCAAGACACCATGATGTTATGGAATCATGTTTGGTTAAAAGATACATTCAAAATACCAAATGGGCTAATGGATTGTAATATAACAGTGTAAGAAAAGCTTATTGATATGGTTTCAGATTCCACACACAACTAACCTTTAACACACTACTACTTGTTGAGTTTTGATATACTATCAAAAAAGAATATCTACAATCATCTGAAAAGCTATTAGAATTCTTCTTACTTTTCCATCTACATATTGGTCTGAGGCCACATTTCCTTCACATATTTTCGTAAAACAACATACAGCAGATTGAGCCCAGGAGCAGATATAGAAATCTACATCTACCTATCTTTTCTGTTTTTAAGATGAAGTCTTACTCTGTTGCCCAAACTGGAGTGCAGTGGTGTGTAATCTTGGCTCACTGCAACCTCCGCCTCCCGGATTCCAGCAATTCTCCTGCCTCAGCTCCCAAGTAGCTGGGACTACAGGCACATGCCACCATACCAGGCTATTTTTTGTATTTTTAGTAGAGATGGGGTTTCACTATGTTGGCCAGAATGGTCTCAAACTCCTGACCTCATGATTTGCCTGTCTAGGCCTCCCAACATGCTGGGATTACAGGCGTGAGCCACCATGCCCAGCCATCTATCTATCTTTTATGAAGCCAAATAAAAACAGAATTTAGGCTCACAGAGGTTCTCAGAGACTAATCATTGAATTGGTTCACTTATTAAAATAAACCTAGAAGACCTTTTACCAATATTCTTTTATTGTGGACACTGTAGAAATTAAAGTTATTTCAGGAGCTCATGAGGAGTCTCATATTTTTCAAGAAGAAAACTTGATTCTATACCCAGGGAAGTCATGTAGTAGTGGTAAACCCAAGATTCCTAGGCACCAGCTGCCCAGTGCCAGTGAGGTCAAATGAACATTAAGCCTTACCTAGCTCATTAAGCCCCACCTGCACACTTCAGAAACTCAGCATATTCTCTTCAGGGTCTTGCACTCCCTCCATGCCACCAGTGTTTCTGAAACTTTCAAAATGTTTTTCATTTGTGTCTGTAAGTCAGTTAAGTCTGCTAGGAGTCTGTCCTGCTGCATGTAGCTCAAGGCACAGCTATGTTGTTAATGCTTTCCCTCTGGCTAACTAAAAACCAGATTTTTCTTTTTTAAATATTGTGGAATCTGATGGGCTTCAGGTCATTGCCTTCAACTGGCGTCAGTCACCATTGCTTGAAGAATGCTGAGAGGATGTTCTTTTACTAGGAGATGGCAGTGTGGTGAGCATCACAGCAAGGATCATGAGCTATGAAACAGGAAAAGACCAGCTGCTTGTTCAAGACCATGAGGAAAAAGGAGACGGATGAAGGTAGCTTCAAAGTAAAACTAGGCACTGGTGGAGGCTGTGTGTAGGATCTAGCTTAGCACTTAGTGACTGGGGGAGGATGTTAGTGGGGAAGTGATGAGGTGAGGAACTGAACTTCCACAGAGGATGTGGCTAAGCTAGAAATCTGGCTTGTGAAAATGTTCTGGTAATATAAAATTTTCAAGGAAAATGTGGTTCCCATGACTTCAAGATGTCCCTAAAGTATTTACAAAGCTGGTTAAAGAGGCTGCAACCCAAGGGTCAGATGCTTCCCCTTATCAA
>NW_016812448.1:0-1162 GCF_001698545.2 Rhinopithecus bieti
CACACATAAAACATATGCACAGGACAAGAGACAAGCCAGGGCAGCATAGACTTTAGTACTTCAAATACAGCCATCACTTTTGCCATATCCATGTACCAAATGAACATTATTTACTTAACATGTTTCTTTAAATTGGTGCACATTTTATTTATTTATTTATTTATTTGAGATGGAGTCTCAATCTGTAACCCAGGCTGGAGTGCAGTGGTATGATCTTGGCTCGCTGCAACCTCCGCCTGCCAGGTTCAAGCGATTCTCCTGCCTCAGTCCCCTGAGTAGCTGAAATTACAGGCACCCGCCACCACGCCCAGCTAATTTTTGTATTTTTGGTAGAGACGGGGTTTCACCATGTTGACCAGGCTGGTCTCAAACTCCTGACCTCAGGTGATCCACTGGCCTCGGCCTCTCATAGTGCTGGGATTAAAGGTGTGAGCCATCACTCCTGGCCCACATTTTAAAACGTAAGTAAAACTGCATTTATTTGTCTCTGATGGAGTTAATGGGCACAGCAGGAGACAGATGGTACCTTCCCCAGTTTCTTTCAGCCTCCATGGTGTATATCTTTTTTTTTTTTTTTTTTTTTTTTTTTTTAAGAGACAGGAGCCAAGCAAGGTAGCTTACACCTGCAATTCCAACATTTTGGGAAGCTGAGACAGGAGGATGACTTGAGGCCCAGAGTTTGAGAACAGCCTGCACAACTTAGTGAGTCCCCTGTCTCTACAAGGAAGGTGTGGTGGCTCTCACGTGCAGTCTCAGCTACTCAGGGAGGCTAAGGTGGGAGGATCACTTGAGCCCAGGAGTTCAAGCCTGCAGTGAGCTATGATTGTGTCACTGCACTCCAGCCTGGACCAGAGATTGAGACCTTGACTCTTAAAGAGAGAGAGAGATGCCGGGCATGGTGGCTCACACCTGTAATCCCAGCACTTTGGGAGGCCTAGGTGGGCGGATCACAAGGTCAGGAGTTCAAGACCAGCCTGGCCAACATAGTGAAACTCCGTCTCTACTAAAAATACAAAAAATTAGCCGGGCCGGGCATGGTGGCCGGCACCTGTAATCCTAGCTACTCGGGAGGTTGAGGCAGGAGAATCGCTTGAACCCGGGAGGCAGAGGTTGCACTGAGCTGAGATTGTGTCACTGCACGCCAGCCCCTGTGACAGTGTGA
>NW_016812449.1:0-758 GCF_001698545.2 Rhinopithecus bieti
ATCAAAACAAAGAAACAAACAAACAAACAACAAAAAAAACCCAAAACAGAAGTGGCTGGGTGAGGTTGCTCGTGCCTGTAATCCCAGCACTTTGAGAGGCAGAGGCAGGAGGATCGCTTGAGCCCAGGAGTCTGAGACCAACCTGGACAACATAGTAAGCAAGACCTGCCTCTACTGCCATTTTTTTATTTTTTTAATTAGCTAGGTATGGTGGCGCGCACCTGTGGTCCCAGCTACACAAGAGGCTGAGGTAGGACGATCATTTGCACCCAGGAGGTCGAAGCTGCAGTGACCCACGATTGTACCACTACACTCCAGCCTGAGTGAGAGAGCAAGACTCTGCCTCAAAACAAAACAAAACAAAACACACAGAGGCACCTAAAACAGTACCTGGCTCATGAATGAATTCACTAAGCGAGTATTTAAAAAGAGCCACCAGCACTAGGTGCTTTCTTTCTTTTTTTTTTTTTTTTAAGACAGTCTCACTCTTTTGCCCAGGTTGAAATGTAGTGGCACAATCTCCACTCACTGCAACCTCTGCCTCCTGGGTTCTCCTGCTTTAGCCTCCCAAGTAGATGGGATTACAGTCATGCCACCATGCCACCATGCCGGGCTAATTTTCTATTTTAATAGAGACAGGGTTTCATCATGTTGGCCAGGCTGGTCTCAAACTCCTGATCTCAAGTGATCCGCCCACCTCAGCCACCCAAAGTGCTGGGATTACAGGCAAGAGCCACCAGGCATGGCCTGGGGCATTT
>NW_016812450.1:0-944 GCF_001698545.2 Rhinopithecus bieti
TGCCCGTCATGTGCTCTCGCACCCCCATTCAAGGAGCACAGCCTATGCTGAAGAGCCCGAGATGGGGAGGGCAGAGGGGCAGTGACGCCAAGTGACAGGGGCTTGGACAGGACAAGGCCGAGCCAGCCAGCAGGGAGGCTGTTCTGGAGCAGGAATCACTCCTGGGCTCTCCCGATGAGCCACCAGATTCTCAGTACCCAGTGGCGGGCCTAGGGCAGTGGAGCCTCCTCACGAGGAGGCTGGAGGCCTCAGGGAAAGTGCGGTGAAAACAAGCAAGTCCCTGGAGCCCTGGCCGGCAGCCTCTGGTGACTGCTCATTGCCGGCTCCTTGTCCGCCTGGACCTGCCGTCTGATCCCTATCAGGGTGGAATGAGGCCTCCTCATCAGGCTGTTTGCCAGCTCCGTCCACACCCACGGGCCAAAGGGCTAGGAAAGGTGGATGGGAGAGACACTCTAAACCTCAGAAGAGTCATTCAGTCTGCTTCCGCGGGATATAAGTCAATCTGGGACGAGCCCTCAGGATTCGGTGTGAGCGATCAGACATTAGGCAGTTTGCACAGTGGCAGGTTCCGAGGGCAAGGCTCCCCCAAAGCAGCTCAGAGGGTCTCTGTGATGGGGGAGGTGGGGGATGGTGGCAGGGACCAGGGCAGGCACTGCGGGAAGAAGGGGAGGAGGCTTTGCCTGTGCATCTGCAAGGAGAGGGCGTGAGGCCACACAGTACACACCGCTTCCTCTACGGGGCTGGGACATCCTGCTTCCCTATTGACCAACTTCACTCATTCATTCATTCTTTTACTCATCCCTTGTACATTTCACTCATTCCCTCCCTCACTCATTCATTCTGCCACTTCCTCACTCACTCATTCCTCCCCTCACTCATCCGTGCACTGATTTGTGCATTCACTCATCCAGCCCTCGTTCCTCCCTGCTCTGGCCACACAGGCC
>NW_016812451.1:0-252 GCF_001698545.2 Rhinopithecus bieti
ATGTGTCTGTGTGTGTGAGTGTGAGTGTGAGTGTGTCTGTGTCTGTGTGAGTGTGTGAGTGTGAGTGTGTCTGTGTCTGTGTGTGTGTGTGTGAGTGTGTGTCTGTGTCTGTGTGTGTGTGTGAGTGTGTCTGTATCTGTGTGTGTGTGAGTGTGTGAGTGTGTCTGTGTCTGTGTGAGTGTGTGAGTGTGAGTGTGTCTGTGTCTGTGTGTGTGTGTGTGAGTGTGTCTGTGTCTGTGTGAGTGTGAGTGT
>NW_016812452.1:0-237 GCF_001698545.2 Rhinopithecus bieti
CCAATCGTTATTCAAAGCACCCTTTGCACATATTGCTCTATCCACTCACTGAATTTTGCTTTAGGGGTCTCTGGTTGAGCAGAGGGTTGCTTGAGTGAGTTTAGAAGGTGGCATCTGTTTAAGTAACAGATGTCTGTGTCTCACTTTTTATATTGGTGTGTTCTCACCAATATAAAGGTGCTGTGTTCTCACTTTTTATATTGGGGAAATTGCTGCTGAAGGAGTTTTACTGCTTTT
>NW_016812453.1:0-411 GCF_001698545.2 Rhinopithecus bieti
ATAAAAATAAAAATATATATAATATAGTAAAATGTTTGTTTGCTTATATTTTCTATCTTTTTTTTCCCTAACTGCTTTGTAATAATAACAAGTTGTTTTATTTAATTTTATTTTTTTTGAGACGGAGTCTTGCTCTGTCGCCCAGGCTGGAGTGCAATGGCCGTATCTCAGCTCACTGCAAGCTCCGCCTCCCGGGTTCCCGCCATTCTCCTGTCTCAGCCTCCTGAGTAGCTGGGACTACAGGCGCCCGCCACCTCGCCCGGCTAGTTTTTTGTATTTTTTATTAGAGACGGGGTTTCACCGTGTTAGCCAGGATGGTCTCGATCTCCTGACCTCGTGATCCGCCCGTCTCGGCCTCCCAAAGTGCTGGGATTACAGGCTTGAGCCACCGCGCCCGGCCCAAGTTGTTTT
>NW_016812454.1:0-3144 GCF_001698545.2 Rhinopithecus bieti
GTAAATATTAAAATATAATACATTAATATTATTATCAATAGTAATTCAAGAAATGTTATTCTTTAAAATCTTACCCAGAAAGTTTAAGCAGAAAATTGTATAGGCTCATAATTTTTAATATAAATTTATAATACAATATGAGTTTTACAGAGAGTGCAGAGCTTAAAAAAGGAGTCTTTTAAGGTAAAAGATGACAAGGACTTGGATAAAAACCACAGGAGAAAATGGTTAAAGTGGAAGCGGAGGAAGAAATCCTTGGAAGTAAAAAAGGCAAAGAACTAAGAAGCCAGCATGTTGAATGTTTTATCTACATGGGAAGTGAAATCACCAAGATTAACACTGGAGAAGTGGGAGGGAGAAAGAGAGAGATGGTACAACAGGAGGTGCTAAATATTTCAATGAGTAAGGGTACTTTGAGGATGGCAGATGGTAATAAGAAGAGGAAATGAGTAGTTAGCCTGATCCTTTTTTTTTTTTTTTTGAGATAGAATTTCGCTCTGTTGCCCAGGCTGGGGTGCAGTGGCACGATCTCAGCTCACTGCAACCTAAGCCTCCTGGGTTCAAGGAATTCTCCTGCCTCAGCCTCCCAAGTAGCTGGGATTACAGGCACCCACCACCACGCCTGGCTAATTTTTGCATTTTTAGTAGAGACAGGGTTTTACCATGTTGGCCAGGCTGGTCTCGAACTCTTGACCTCAGGTGATCAGCCCACCTCGGCCTCCCAAAGTGCTGGGATTACAGGCATGAGCCACCAAGCCCGGCCTTGATCTTATGTGTTTCAGATGAGCAGAGTGTGTGTGTGTGTGTGTGTGTGTGTGTGTGTGTGTGTGTGTGTGTGTTGGGTGGTGGGGGAGTGGAAGGAACCCTGTGTGGAGGGAAGTAGGGTGTCTAACCCAGTTCTCAGACCAGAGGCACAGGTGGGGACACAGGCAGGGATGTACCTTTCACAGGGGGCTCCAGAGAGAGGGCCAGAAATACAGTTCATGTTCCCCTCACCGCCCTTGTGCTTGGGAGTCAGCCAACCAGAAGAGACGCCTTTTCCTAATTGACCTCAAGGTACTATAGAGTGCAGTCAGTAGTCCTGGGTTCAAGGGCATGACAGAAAAGGCCGCAGCCATTTGAGAGGACTGCCACAGGAGCCACGCCCACAGGGAGACTTGGGGTTCTTTTAGAGCAAGAAGGTGAAGGTGAAGGGAGTATCCAAAGCAAGGGCTGGAGATGCAGGGGAGTTTGCTAATGACAGACCCTGGGGTCCAGAGAATATGAAGAAAGGTTCCGGGGTCAAAATTACTGGGAGAAAATGTAGTTGCTCACGATTACAACCTTGGGGGCAGGGAGGATCTCTTAAACAAGATTTTTAAAAAATGCTGAAGGGCATTTAAAAAAAAAATCAATAGATTTAAGCATTGAAAACACTCTAGTTCAATAGAGTGCCCCATAGACAGCGCAAGCAGACTAGTGACAGTCTGGGAGAAGCTTGTGCAAAGCCAAGAAGAGAGTCATAGCTGGAACATTCAAGAACTCCTGCAAATCAGCAAGAGAAGAAAAGGAAACCCAATTTTTTTTTTTTTTTTTTTTTTGAGATAGTCTCGCTCTGTTGCCCAGGCTGAAGTGCAGAGGTGCAGTCTCAGCTCACTGCAACCTCTGCCTCCTGGGTTTAGCAATTCTCCTGCCTCAAGCTCCCTAGTAGCTGGCATTACAGGTGCCCACCATCACGCCCAGCTAATTTTTTGTATTTTTAGTTGAGACAGGGTTTCATCATGTTGGCCAGGCTGGTCTCGAACTCCTGACCTCAGATGATCCACCTGCCTCAGCTTCCCAAAGTGCGAGGATTACAGGTGTGAGCCACTGCTCCTGTCCAGAAAACCCAATTTTTAAATGGGCAAGGGATTTCATAGACAACTCACTGAAGGGGAAACATACCTGGCTAGTGAGCATTTGAAGGGAGGTTTGATCTCACCAGTAATGAGAACAATGCAAATCAAAACAACAGATGCCTCTTCACTAAAATCAGAAGTCATACGCTATCAAGTTCTGGCAAATATGGTGGAGAGCCTTAGGTCCTGCTGATGTAAGTGCAAAGTGGTACAGCCGTCTGGAGAGAAGGCTGATAGTACTTAGTGAAATGAAGAGCACATACTTCCCATGACATAACAATCCCCATGATTGCTATGGATACACCTTCCCTCCCCACTTCCCAAAAAACCTGTCTTTCCAAGGCTCATAAGGTTTACGGTAACAATGTGTGTCCTAATGAGGAGCTGGAAAGAGGCTGGAGCTGTGGCTCATGCTTATAATCCTAGCACTTTGGGATGCCAAGGCAGGAGGATCACTTGAGGCCAGGAGTTTGAGACCAGCCTGAGCAACACTGAGAGACCCCACCTCTGCAAAAATGAAAAAAAAAAATTAACTGAGTATGGTGGTGCACACCTGTAGTCCCAGCTTCTTGGGAGGCTGAGGTGAGAGGATCACTTGAGCCCAGGAGACTGCCGTGAGCCATGATCATGCCACTGCACTCCAGCCTGGTGACAGAGGGAGACCTTGTCTATAAAATAAAATAAAATGAAATAAAATAGGCAAATCTATAGAGCCAGAAAGTAGATTCATGTTTGCCTAGGCCTGGAAGTAATGGGTGGGTTGGGGGTGGGTGATGATTAAGGAGTGTGGGGTTTGTTTTGGAGGTGATGAAAACATTCTAAAATTGATCATGGTGATGGTTCCGTAACAGTGAATATACTGAAAGCCACTGAGTTGTATACTTACATGAGTGAATTGTATGGCATGTGAATGATATCTTAATAAGGCTGTTTAAAAATGAGTATGAAAGCAAACCACAGAATAGGAGAAGATATTTGCAACACTTATAATCAAAACAGAACTCATATTCAGAAAACATAAAGAACTTCAAGCCTAGGCCACATGGCAAGACCCCATCTTTACAAAAAATACAAAAATTAGCCAGGTGTGGTGGTGTACATGTAGTACTTGGGAGGCTGAGGTGGGAGGATTGCTTGAACCCAAGAGGTCAAGGCTGCAGTGAGCCATGATTGCACCACTGCACTCCAGACTGGCTGGCAGAGCGAGACACTATCTCAAAAAACAATAATAAAAAATAAAAATAAAGAACTTTATTTATTTATTTAT
>NW_016812455.1:0-2848 GCF_001698545.2 Rhinopithecus bieti
TGACATGAATTACAACATCACAAAGCCGTTTCTCTGAAAGCTTCTTTCTTGTTTTATATGAGGATATTTTCTTTTCACCATAAGCTTCAATGAGCTCTGAAATATACCATTGCAGATTCCAAGAAAATAGTGTTAGCAAACTGCTCAATGAAAAGAACAGTGTAACTCTGTGAGATGAATTCACAAATCACAAAACAGTTTCTCAGAAAGCTTCTTTCTACTTTTTATCTGAGGATATTGCCTTTTGCACCTTAGGCCTCAAAGCAATCCCAAATATCCCTTAGCAGATTCCAAGAAAACACTGTTAACACACTTATCCATGAAAAGAAAGGTGTAACTCTGTGAGATGAATTCACACATCACAAAGAACTTTCTCAGAAACCTTCTTTCTAATTCTTATCTGAGGATATTTCGTTTGTCACCTTAGGCTTCAAGGCAATCCAAAATATTCCTTTTCAGAATCCCCCAAAATTGTGCTACCATACCAATCCACGTAAAGAATCATGTAACTCTGTGAGATGAATTAGCACATCACAAAGCAGTTTCTCAGAAGGCTTCCTTCTACTTTTTATATAATGACATCTCCTCTATCACCATAAGCTTCAAAGGATTCAAAATATCCCATTGCAGATTCCAAGAAAAAATGTTAGCAAACTGCTCAATGACAAGAACAGTGTAACTCTGTGAGGTGAATTCAGTCATCAAAAAGCAGTTTCTCAGAAAGCTTCTTTCTGGTTTTTATCTGAGGATATTTTCTTTGTCACCATAGGCTTCAATGTGATCCAAAATATCCCTTCTCAGATTCCCCCAAAATAGTGCTACCAAACTGATCCATGAAAAGAATCATGTAACTCTGTGAGAGGAATTAACTCTTCACAAACAAGTTTCTCAGAAAGCTTTTTTCGAGTTTTTATCTGAGGATATTTCTTTGTCACCATAGGCTTCAATGCGATCCAAAATATCCCTTCTGAGATTCCCCAAAACAGTGCTACCAAGCTGCTCCATAAAAGAATCACATAACACTGTGAGATGAATTCACGAATCACAAAGTAGTTTCTCATAAAGCTTTTTTCTAGTTTTGTCTGAGGATAGTTCCTTTTCACCATAAGCCTCAATGAACTCACGAATATCCCTTTGTAGATTCCACAAAACAGTGTTAGCAAACTGCTCCATGAAAAGGAAGGTGTAACTCTGTGAGGTGAATTCACACTTCAGAAAACATTTTCTCAGAAAGCTTCTCTCTGGTATTTTTCTGGGAATATTTCCTTTGTCACCATAATCTTCGAAGCATTCCCAAATATCCTTTTGCAGATTCCACTCAAACAGTGTTATCAACCTCATCAATGAAAACAACAGTGTATCTCTGTGAGTTGAATTCACACAATCAAAAGTAGTTTCTCAGAAATCTTCTTTCTAGTTTTTATCTGAAGATATTTCTCTGTCACCATAGGCTTCAATGTGATCCAAAATATCCCTTCTGAGATTCCCCAAAAACAGTGCTACCAAGCTGCTCCATAAAAGAATCACATAACACTGTGAGATAAATTCACAAATCACAAAGCAGTTTCTCATAAAGCTTCTTTCTAGTTTTGTCTGAGGATAGTTCCTTTTTCACCATAAGCCTCAATGAACTCACGAATATCCCTTTGTAGATTCCACAAAAACAGTGTTAGCAAACTGCTCCATGAAAAGGAAGGTGTAACTCTGTGAGGTGAATTCACACTTCAGAAAACATTTTCTCAGAAAGCTTCTTTCTGGTTTTTTTCCAGGGTTATTTCCTTTGTCAACATATTCTTCAAAGTGCTCCCAAATATCCTATTGCAGATTCCACGCAAACAGTGTTATCAATCTCATCAATGAAAACAACAGTGTATCTCTGTGAGTTGAATTCACATAATCAAAAGTAGTTTCTCAGAAATCTTCTTTCTAATTTTTATCTGAGGATATTTCCTTTTTCACCATAGGCCTCAATGTGGTCCCATATATCACTTGCAGATTCCACAAAAGCAGGTTTTGCAAACTGCTCCATGAAAAGAAAGGTGTAACTCTGTGAGATGAATTCACACATCATGAAGCAGTTTCTCAGAAAGCTTCTTCCTAGTTTTTATATGAGTATATATTATTTTCCACTATAGGCCTCTATGAGCTCCCAAATATCCATTTGCAGATTCCAAGAAAACTGTGCTAGCAAACTACTCCATGAAAGGAAAGGTGTAACTGTGGGATGAATTCACACGTCACAAAAAACGTTGTCAGAAAGTTCCTTTCTAGTTCTTATCTGAGAATATTTCGTTTGTCACCATATTCATCAAAGCGATCCAATATATCCCTTCTCAGATTCCCCAAAACAGTGCTACCAAACTGATCTATGAAAAGAATCCTGTAACTCTGTGAGATGAGTTGACACATCACAAAACAGTTTCTCAGAAACCTTCTTTCTAGTTTTTATATGAGGATATTTTCGTCACCCTAAGCTTCAATGCTCTCTGAAATATTAGATTGCAGATTCCAAGAAAACATTGATAGCACACTGCTCAATGAAAATAACAGTGTAATTCTGTGAGATGAATTCACACATCACAAATAGGTTTCTCAGTAAACTTCTTTTTGGTTTTTGTCTGAGGATATTTCCTTTTTTATGATTGGCCTCAACTTGCTCCCAAATATCCCTTTGCAGATTGCAGATTGCACACTTCTCCATGAAAAGAAAGGTGTAACTCTGTGAGATGAATTCACACTTCACAAAGAACTTTTTCAGAAACCTTTCTAGTTCTTATCTGGGTATATTTGCTTTGTCACCATAGGGTTCAATGAGATCCAAATTATCCCTTCTCAGATTCCCCAAAAC
>NW_016812456.1:0-735 GCF_001698545.2 Rhinopithecus bieti
CGCCTACGGTCCCCTCGGCCTTCGCCCCGGGCGCGGTCCCAGCCTCCCGCGGCGGTTACCGGCCCTCCGCGGGCTACGGCGCCGGCGCCCGGGAGGAGGAAGTCCCGGCGTCGGGGGCTGGTGGGCAGGGCCAAGGGAGGGGGTCGGGCCTTCCTCACCCCCCCCGGCCTGACCGCAGCCCCCAGGGCGGCTGTGCACCGCCGCCGGTCCTCCCCGTGGCGTCCCCAGCTTCTTCCCATTCTGAAGTCAGTGGCCGGTGAGTGTTGCTCGGCGGCGGTCCTGCCTGGACGCTGTGGCGCGGTCCCCTCCCCGCCCCTTCTCCCGGGGCCTTTCCCGAAGCGCAGCGCCTCAGAGCCCCGGGCAGGATCGCTGATGCTCGGGTGTGCCCGAGGTTCCTCAGGGCAGTGCGGGAGGTCGTCCAGACCGGCAAAACGGTCTGCGGACGTTGGACGCCAGCAAGGCCTGGATGGTGCTGGGGAACGATGATGCTGGCGGCCACACGCGGGATGGCTAAGCCTGGGACCCAGACTACTATGAGGTCTGAAAGGTGTGTTGAGACACTTCTCGCCGGCTGGTGGGCGCTTCCAACGCCGGAGACCGCAGAATTGTAAAGTGTTCCTTGTTTTGAAAGCTGCATTAGGTCTATGATCAGGCACCTTTTTTCCAGCGGAGACAATGCATTTTTAGGAGGTTGAGTTCTGCAGTTAAGAAGGGAGGTGATTTTTTACCTCCCTG
>NW_016812457.1:0-65110 GCF_001698545.2 Rhinopithecus bieti
AGCAGCGGAAGCTGCAGAAGAGGGAATATTGCTGAACAGCAAATGTTGCTGCCTGGTTGTTCCTCTGGAAGCTTCATCTCAGAGGGGTACCTGGCCATGTGAGGTGTCCGTCTGCGCCTACTAGGGGTTGCCTCCCGGTTAGGCTACTCAGGGGTTAGGGACCCACTTTAGGAGGCAGTCTGTCTGTTCTCAGATCTCAAACTCTGTGCTGGGAGAACCACTACTCTCTTCAAAGCAGCCAGATAGGGACATTTACATCTGCAGAGGTTTCTGCTGCCTTTTATTTGGCTATGCCCTGTCCCCAGAGGTGTAGTCTACAGAGGCAGGCAGGCCCCCTTGAGCTGTGACAGGCTACATGCAGTTCGAGCTTCCTGGCTGCTTTGTTTACCTACTCAAGCTTCAGCAATGGTGGGCGCCCCTGCCCCAGCCTCGGTGCCACCTTGCAGTTAGATCTCCGACTGCTGTGCTAGCAATGAGGGAGGCCCCGTTGGCACGGGACCCTCTGAGCCAGGTGCGGGATATAATCTCCTGGTGTGCCATTTACTAAGACCCTTTGAAAAACACAGTGTTAGGGTGGGAGTGACCCGATTTTCCAGGTGCTGTGTGTCACGGTTTCCCTTTGCTAGGAAAGGGAATTCCCTTACCCCTTGTGCTTCCCGGGTGAGGTGATGCCTCGTCCTGCTTTGGCTCTCACTCAGTGGGCAGCACCCACAGTCCTGCACCCACTGTCCGACATGGCCCAGTGAGATGAACCCAGTACCTCAGTTGGAAATGCAGAAATCACCCATCCTCTGTGTTCCTCACGCTGGGAACTGTAGGCTGGAGCTGTTCCTATTTGGCCATCTTGGAACCGCTGCTAATTTTTCTTATCACAAAAAAATTCTATTTACAAAGCAGAGTTTCCAGATTGATCTTACAGAATGCTTTAAAGTGCAAGTCATGTGTTAAAGCTCTTGGATATTTAATATTTCTAAACAAGATATCTCTAGGTAGAGTTGGGTGCCCTGGTCCACAGTGAATTTAAGTGGTTTAATATTAAGTAACCAGAAATTGTGTAATTAATGCCGAAGGATGCTTCACCTCATTTTTCTGGTTAATTGATGGTAAATTTCATTCAAAGTAGGTAAATAAATTTTGAATAATAACCCGTAAAACAGGAAATATAAGATAAAGTTTGCTGTCTTTTCTACACACCTGAGTTCTGGTGATTTTATTTTAAAAAGAGAACTAATAGCTCTTGAGAGGGAAAGTATAAAGACTCACTTTACGGCTGTGATAAAGCATCCAAGATAATAAGAAAACAAGCAAGTTTATGGAGAGAAAGATAGATAACCCCCTAAATACAAACCAGATTTCTATAGACAATATCCATGAATCAAATCTCGGTATACCTTATTATCTGTTAACCTTAATTTAGATAAAATTGTGTCTGAAAATAGGTGAATATACATAATTTTTTAAAATGATAAATAAAAAAAAGTATTTGTTTCCTTTCATAACACAATGCCTCTGTAACTGGAAATTGTTCATCTAATTTACTAAAACAGGGAGCACTCAGTAGCTTTAGAATATTTAAAAAATTATCTTTTTTACATTAAACTTAAAAAAATTATAACAGAGATGGAACAATTAAGCTGTACTTGTTAAAAAGCACACGGTTGTCCAAGTCACCATGTCAGCAATTAAAATACCTTTCTGGCATTTAATGAACATGTAACAAGAGGCATTTAAAACTGCTCATTATTTACCTACAGGATTTTAGTTTCCCCACATGATCCATTAAATTTATCATGTAGATACAAATTTTGGGCCATTTAAGCATAAAACTGTGTTTGAAAGTTTCTAACAGTATCTGAGGAGCCATTAACAACTATTATGCAAATATGTATTAGGAACCTCTACAAGTTTCTTCTTTTTCTGCCATTTCATCTTGCTAATATAGTCTAATTAGGTCCAGCACATCTCCTAGATTAAGAGAGCAGTTATTCAGAATAGCAATTTTGCTTCTCTGGAATAACAGTTTTATAAGGTATCATAATGGTCTTCTTGGCTGAATCCCCAACTTGCAGTGTTAGTGTGAAGATTCCATATTCGTTAAATTTGCTTCTACATTCATTTTATTGAGCTGAACGTGAGACAGGATGCCCACCAGAAGTGACTTTATGTGTTTTTTATGTGATTTTTATAGTTTAAGTCCAGAGTCAATGTGTAGAAATCAAAATCCATGGGAGATTTCTTAGAGGGACTGCTTTGATTCAGTCAATTCACATTAACATGCATTTCATATGTGTCAATCACTGAGTTAGGAGATCTGCCAGACAGATATGCAGAAAAAGAATTAGCTACATAATCTGGTCTCAAGGAAGATGGCTTCAGAATTAGACTGTCTACATAGTATTGGTCTAAGGTATTATCTACACAGTAATGATATAAGTTAGAACTGGACATGGTAGATACATTAGATCTATTTGTTAAATAGACTTAATAAACACTTTCTGAACAAATGAACAAGTGTACTTCATAATAGAGGAATATGCAAATGTATTGAGAAGTCAAAAAAATAAGAACTTGCATCTCACTTAGAGAGATTGTGGCTTGAATTTTGTGGAAAGCTTATCTTCCTTAGTGTAATATTGAAACAACATGCAAAATAATAACAACCATTTATGACAAACCCTCAGCCAACATCATACTGAATGGGCAAAAATGGAACCATTCCTCTTGGGAACTGGCGCAAGACAAGGATGCCCTCTCTCACCACTCCTATTATACGTAGTACTGGAAATCCTTGCCAGAGCAATCAATGCAAAGGAAGAAAAATAAAGGCATCCAAATAGGAAAATAAGAAGTCAAACTATGTCTCTTTAGTGGTGATAATGATTCTATACATAGAAAACGCTAAAGACTCCACCAAAAGTCTCCTGGAACTAATAACTTCAGTAAAGCTTCAGAAAACAAAGTCAATGTATAAAAATTGGTAGCATTTCTATACACTAATAATGTTCATGCTGAGAACCAAATCAAGAACACAATCCCATTTACAATAACCATAATAAAGAAGAAAAAAACACCTAGGAATTCATCTGATCAAAAAGGTGGATAAGCCTACAAGGAGAACTATAAATCACTGCTGAATGAAATGAGAGATGACATAAATGAAAGGAAAGAAAATTCTGTTCTTGGATTAGAAAAATCATTATTGTTAAAATGACCCCACAGCCTAAAGTAATTTACAGTTTCAATGTTATCCCTATCGAAATACCAACAATATTTTCATAGAATTAGAAAATCTATTTTAAAATTCATATGTAACCACAAAAGAGCCCAAGTAGCCAAAGCAATCCTAAGCAAAAAGAACAAAGTCAGAGGCATCACATTACATGACTTTATACTATAAGGCTACATTAACAAAAACAGCATGGTATTGGTACATAAAGAGACATATATGCTAACAGAATAGGTTAGAGCACCCAGAAATAAAGCCACAAAGCTACAAGCATCAGATCTTTGACAAAATCAATATATATATGCAATGAGGAAATGACTCCCTGTTCAATAAATGGTGCTGGGATAAATTGGTGAGCAATATGCAGAAGAATAAAACTGGACTCCTTATACACAAAACATAACTCAAGATGGATTAAAGATTTAAATGTAAGACCTCAAATTATAAAAATTGTAGAAAACCTAGAAAATACCTTTCTCGACATCAGCTTTGGCAAATAATTTTTGGCTAGGTCCCCAAAGACAATTGCAACAAAACCAAGAATTGACAAGAGGGACATAGTTAAACTAGTGAGCCTCTGTACAGCAAAATAAACCGTCAACAGCATAAACAGACACTATGCATCTGAGAAGGGTCTAATATCCAGAAACTAAAAGAAACAAGTCAAAAAGTAAAAAACCAAAAATCCAGTTAAAAATGGGGAACAGACATGAACAAACACTTATCAAAGGAGACACACAAGTGGCCAACCAACATATGAAAAAAATGCTCAAGATCACTAAGCATTAGAGAAATAGAAATCAAAATCACAATGAGATGCCATCTCACACCCGTCAGAATGACTATTATTAAAAAATCGAAAGGTAACACATGCCGGCAAGGCTGTAGGAAAGAAGGGAACGCTTATGCAAAGTTGGTAGGAATACAAATTAGTTAAGCCTCTGTGGAAAGCAGTTTTGAGATTTCTCAAAGTACTTAAAACAAAACTGCCATTCAAGTCAGCAGTTTCATTACAGAGTATATACCCAATACCCAAACGAAATCAAATTGTTCTATCAAAAAGACACATGCACTGGCATGTTGATTGCAGCACTATTCACAATAGAAAAAGACACGGACTCAACCTAGGTGCCCACCAATGGTGGAGTGGATAAAGAAAATGTGGTACACATACACAATGGAATAATACACAGCCATATCAAAGAACAAAATCATATCCTTTCCAGCAACATGGATGCAACTGAAGGTCATTATCTTAAGCAAATTAATGCAAGAACAGAAAACCAAATACCATACATTCTATCTCATCAAGCATCTGATCTTTGAAAAAAATCGATAAATATAAGCAAGGAGGAAATGACTTCCTATTCAATAAATGATGTTGGGATAAACGGGTGATCCATATGCAGAAGAGTGAAACTGGACCCATCTAGTAGTGTTCACTGGCTATTCTTCCCATCTTTATGTCTATGTGTGTACAATAATGTGTATAAATCGTAAACATCGTATACACATAGACATAAAGATGAGAACCATAGGCAGTGGGGACTACTAGATCGTGAAAGGAGGGAGGGAGCATAGGCTATAAAAACATCTGTTGGGTATTATGCTTACTACCTGGGTAGCAGGTTCACTTGTACCCCAATTCTCAGCATCACACAATGTACCCATGTAAGTACACCTCCGCACACACACCATTTTATCTGTGGTAAAATAGTGCACACACACCATTTTATCTATAATAAAAGTTGAAATTATAAAAAATAAAATTTTACTATGACTCAATTCATTGAAAATATTGATGTAAACTATAACTCTTTAAAGTCTTAGACTCTTGACAATTATTTTAAATAAACATGTTATTTGCTATGGATGTAAATATTTAAGGGTATATGTCAGGAATTATGGAAAATTGAAAAGAAAAATAGCCAATATAATAAGTATGAGATCATAAAAAACATCTGTTTCTGCCTGGGTCAGACCCATGGGGAACTAAAAGAATGATGTTTAAGGGTATGACTGTCTCACTAATACAGACCTCAAAGGCCACAATGTCATTCCAAACATCTTAGTTTCCATTAATAACACATCATAGTTACCCATCAGTGAACTTAGGTAAGCGTCTTTTCAGTATCCATTACCTCTTAAAGTAATGTAGTTTTGTAAGACGGAAGATTTCCTTCTTTGGTATTTCTGTCTTCAAGGTTAATTTATGTGAAATGCTATTCATAATACAAAATATAGTGTGAATTATGCTATCATTCCTAAGTAGCTGAAAAATTCGACATCATTTTTATAGAAATTATCATATTCATGTATTTTTTAATTCCAATTTATGAAGTTCTATGTACAAGGTACTGGAACTATATATTGGAGACACAAAGACAAGCAAGACAGCAAGGTATCTGCCCCAGTGAAACTTATAGACCGATTACAAATAGATAAACATATAGATTGTTTTGAGAACAATGAAGGAAGGAAACAGTATTTGGTAATAGAGCCCATGGGGCAGGACAGGTAGTTTAGATTAATGGACAGAGAAGTGTTCTTCGAAGAGGTGAAACTTAAGCTGAGATCTGAAGGATGAGAAGGAGCTAGTCACTCAAAAAGCAAACCCAAGAATATGCCAGATATAAAGAAACAACGGCCGGGCGCAGTGGCTCACCCTGTAATCCCAGCACTTTGGGAGGCCAAGGCAGGCAGATCACGAGGTCAAGAGATCGAGACCGTCCTGTCCAAAATGGCAAAACCTCGTTTCTACAAAAAATACAAAAAGTAGCTGGGCATGGTGGTGCACGCCTGTAGTCCCAGCCATTCGGGAGCCTGAGGCAGGAGAATTGTCTGAACCCAGGAGGTGGAGGTTTCAGTGAGCCAAGATCAAGCCACTGCACTCCAGCCTGGTGACAGAGTGAGACTCCGTCTCAAAAAAAAAAAAAAAAAGTGCAAATCACTTATTGATATGTTATAGGAACAGATGAAAAGGTCAATGTCAGGAAAAAAGGGGATATTGGTATGGGCATGAGATGAAGTTTGAGAGAAATAGCGCAGCTCATGCATGTCGTTATAGTTCAGGACAGAGAAGTGGAATTATAGTGAAAGCTTTTATGCAGAAGTGTGTAATGACATGATTTGATTCTTAAAATTATTCTGAGCATTGTAAGGAGAATAATTCAAGAGAATGAGTTGGAGAAGGAAGATGTTTTAAATATAAAATATATTTAAGTAGTTCAACCAAGAAATGCGGAGGTGGCTTAGAGTAGTGGTGGCAGAAATCTAAATGGAGGAATTGAAGAGATATTTGCAGGTACATCTGGTAGGGTAATATTATAATTATATGTTTACTTGTCTTTCTTCCCTTCCAATCTGGTGCCCATGTAGGGATAATCTATGTTATATTAATCACTGAATTTTCATTCCCATCTATGCATATTCAATGAAAAATATTTTTTCATAATTTGGAGTATCTGGTGCATGGAAGGCACACATGAAATCTGCAAATAAATGAATAGGTTTGCTATCTATAGTGGAAGTCCCCTCTCTGTTTCCTAAAATTACTTTTTTTCATACTTCAAGAGAGGCCTACTGATTTTGATATAATACAATGTGGTGGACATGGTTACATCCTGTTTCTCCACCCCCCTTCAAGATCTTTCAGACTTCAATAACATACGTTTAGTACTTTTATCTTCCAGGTTGAAGACATGCAGTCTTTTGATTCTTATAAGGCACTTCTTTCTTTTTCACTGAATTCCTCTGAATTTTCATCTCATGTATATCTTACTTGAGATGCGGTAACACTATGCTCCTGGTGTGCACACACTGCAATCCTGTATGTCAATTGGATGCTGCATTTTGGCTTATTCCAATATATTTTCTAATAAAGTTTAATATTTTCTAGAATGTTTTTGTTTCTAAAAAACAAGGCCCAAATACATATAAGTTTTCTTAGCGTAAAAATGTAATAGCCCATAGTTTGAAATAGAATCGTGAGAATTTTTTTCTTGCCCTTGTCAATAATGAAACTTATCTATAATTTTGTTCCTTTTTGATGTAGCCTTATGTAATTTTCTTGCATTCTGTCCTTGGCAGTTTGGCATCTCACTATCTCCAGAAGAGCTTAGTGTCAATTGCATTCTTTCCTTGAAATCACTTATAAAACTGTCGGATTAGGCTGAACCCTGGGAGATTTTCCATTTGTACTTTCTGTCCAGAGCAATTTTCCCTTAGTCTTTGTTTCTTGCTTTATAAGGCAATTATCTATTCATGGCAAAAGCAGGCTTCTCAACTTCATGGTAGCTCCAGTTGAAGATTATGTAAAGGTACTTTGAAAATGAAAATAACATATCTGCTTGTTATATTTTGTTCATTATTGATTATTCACATTTATGAAGAGCTCAATCATGTTAATCAGCTGAACATAAAGCACATTCCCTTTCCATGAATATATTATGTCTTCTTGAATAAAGCAGTTAACCTATATATAGTGGGATGTCAACATCCCGGTAACTTGCCCCATATGCAGGTAAAACTTGTCATTCTTTAGCTTTAGAATCTCCACTAAAACTCTTCTTATAGATGCCAACTATCATCCTTTCAGCATTTTTAATGACTATATACATTTTTTGACTAATAGCTCCACAATGCCACCCTTAGATTCTTTTAAAATTTTGATGCATTTAATTTAGTTTATTGATTAAATCTATACCATACTAAATTTTATTATTATTATTATTTGAGACAGAGTCTAACTCTGTTGCCCAGGCTGGAGTACAGTGGCATGATCTCGGCTCACTGCAACCTCCACCTCCCGAGTTCAAGCGAGTCTCCTGCCTCAGCCTCCCGAGTAGCTGGGAGTACAGGTGACCACCACCACACCTGTCTAATTTTTGTAATTTTTGTATAGACGAGATTTCACCATGTTGGCCAGGCTGTTCTCGAACTCCTGACCTCAGGAATCTGCCCACCTCGGCCTCTCGCCCTGCTTTATTATTTATTTAAATCCTTTTCTGGAGCTATTTTCTCACTTATAATTTTTCTTCTTTTACCTTTTAATAATTACTTACACATTTATTTAATTAACATTTATTGAATGGCTGCTAAGGATTGGGAACCTAGCAGTGAACAAGGTAGGCAGAAATTTCTACCTTCATGGAGTTTACATTCTTTTAGAGCTGACAGGCAATAAACAGGCAAAAAATCAATAATAGATTGAGTGACTATAAATGCTATGAAATAAAAATAAAGCAGTTAAGAAGATAGAAGGTGGTGGTGGGGATACTATTTAATACAGAGGGATCAGGAAAAGTTTTTCTCAAAATATAACATTTTAGCAGGCACCTGAATGATGGGAGGGCCTGAGTGAAGTGAGGAAGCCAGAGAGTTATCTGGAGAAAAGGGAGTTCCAGGCAGAGGGAATAGCCAGTACATAGGCTCTGATATACGCATGTACTTGGCTTGTTCAATGAACAGCAAGGACTCTATTGCTACAGAAACGAAGTAAGTGAGTAGGAGAGTGGCAGGAAATGAGAACTAGGGATTTAGCCAGAGTCCAGATGATGCAAGACCTTATAGACCACATTGAGGACTTTGAATTTTATTCTTAGTAAGATAAGAAACCATTTGGTGGTTTTAAGCATGGGGGGATCATAATGGCACTTGTTTAAAAATAAAACTCTCATTCCAGTGTATATAGAATATATTGGGGCGTGGGAATATTTCGGTGGAAGCCGAAAGACAAATTAGGCAGCTCTTAGAGTAGGCAATTCAGATAAGAAACAATGATGACATGAATGTGGGTGTCAGTGGAAGTCATCAAATTATGAATGTATTTTGACAGTGTGCCAGACTGCATATGCTGATGGACTAATTGTGTAGTGTAAGAGAAAGCTAAAAAATGATTCCAAGTTTTAAGCCTAGGCATTTGCAAGCATGGAGTTGAAGTTTAATAAGATGAGGAAGACTATGGGAAGAGCAGCGTATTGCTGGGGAGTTGCAAAAGGATCATGCTTTGATTATGTTAGAATTTAGAAGCCTATTAGGCATCCAAATAGAGATGTAAATCAGCTCAATATACATGTCCAGATTTGGGAGAAAATTCTGGGCTAAAATTGTACATTTGCAAGTTGAGAGCTACTAGTATGCAGATGGTATTTAAAATTATGTGACTTGTTGAGATTGTCTAAAGAGTGAATATAAACAGAAAAGAGAAGAGGATTCCTTCTGGAATGAGTCCTGGGACATCCAATTGTTTTGAGGTTTATGAAAGAAACCAACAAGAGTCTTAGAAGGAGTTGCCACTGAGGTAGGAGGAAAATCAACAGAGCAGTGGCCGAGAAGACAAATGATGGAAGTGTTTCAAGAAAGAGGGTGTGATCTGTGATGTCAAATGTGACTGGAAGTTGAATAAAATGAGGAATGAAATTTGACCATTAGACATGGCAAGACAGAGGTTATGGTCTCCTTGAAAAAAAAAAACTGTTTAAAAATGGGATAATGAGATCCAAAGTCTAACTGGAGTAGACTAAAAGGTAATTTGAAACCAAAATATAGACAGCACTTTTGTAGGGTTTTTCTCTAAAGAGGAACAGGTTGAATGAAGGAATACAGTAAAAAAAGAGTTGGGGTTGAATGCATGGGAGTGAATGCATCATTAATGATGAGCAATTAATTGAATCAATGTGTTGGTAGTCCCAATGTGGTCAAAGAATTGTTTTAAAGGTACTAAAGGGAGTGACTTAGAAGAATACGAGGTGGCAGATAATGACATATAAAACTGATACTTTGGAGAAGGTAAAATTTTAAGTAATGGCAACGTCTAAGAAATAGCCATAGGCACATATCACTAAGGTGAGATGGATGACATTTGGATTGAAATTAGATCAGAGAAATCATATTCTTTGAGGAACTGTCTAAGATATGGGTGTTGAAGCCACTAAGAATGGTGAGAGGCATAAAAATTATTTAGGGTACAAATTGTTCAATAAATGGTAAGAATAGAGAAGTCTCCATAATTAAAACAAGAATTGGAATTGGTGTGATTTGATGGCTTCCACTACACAGGAGCTGGGGATTTTGAAGTGAGAGATGAATGGTTTGCGAATGGCAATAAAAATAGGAAGACATCCACTCCAACCTCTGAGCCTACTGATATGAGGAGTGTGAGAAAGAAAACAACTTTCACTTACAGTGGTAATGGGGAGTCAGGGTTCTGAAGGGTTAGCTAAAATCAAGTTAGAGCATATATGTAAGGTAAACATTATGAAAGGAGATTTAGAATAAAGTAGATGTGGTTTATAATAGACAGTGAGTTCCTTGGTATACAGTGAAAGAGTCTTTGAGCTTAGAACGCTGTGGAGACGAGGGATGAGCTGAGAGTCTTGGCCTGTTGTGGTGCAAGTTTCAGGATGTATTATAATCAGTAAGCATTTATATGTATTTGATAACATTTCATAAAGGCCTTTATTTAAAAAATTCAACTTTTATTTAGATATAGTGGGTATATGTGCAGATTTGTTACATGGGTATATTGTGTGATGCTGAAGTTTGCGGTATAGATCCTGTCACACAGGTAGTGAGGATAGTACCGAATAGGTAGTTTTTCAACCCATCCTGCCTCCCTCCCGCGTCTAATAGTCTGCAGTGTCTATTGTTTCCATCTTTATGTCTATGTGTATTGAATGTTTAGCTCCCAATTATAAGTGAGAACATGTGGTATTTGATTTTCTGTTCCTGCGTTCATCTGCTTATGATTATGGCCTCCAGCTGCATCTATGTCAATGCAAACGGAATGATTTTATTGTTCCTATGGCTGTGTAGCATTCCATGGTATATATGTACCACAGTTTCTTTATCCAATCCACCATTGATGGGCACCTAGGTTGATTCCATGTCTTTGCTATTGTGAATAGTGCTGTGATGAAAAAACAAGTACATGTATCTTTTTTGCAGAATGATTTATTTTCTTTTAGTTGTATACTCAGTAATGCGATTGCTGGATCAAATGATAGTTTTGTTATAAGTACTTTGAGAAATCTCCAAACTACTTTCAATAGTGGATGAACTAATTTATATTCCCACCAACAGTGTATAAGTGTTCTCTTTTCTCAATAACTTAACCAGCATCTATTGTTTTTTGACTTTTTAATAATAGCCATTCTAACTGGTGTGAGATATTTTGTTGTGGTTTTTATTTGCATTTCTCAGATGATTAGTGATGATGAACATTTTTCACATGTTTGTTGGCCACTTGTACATACATTTTGAGAAGTGTCTGTTCATGTCTTTTGCTCATTATTTAATAGGGTCATTTTGTTTTGTGCTTATTGATTTGTTTAATTTCCCTGTAGATTTTCTATATTAGACCTATTAGTCCTTTGTTCAATGCATAGCTTAAGAATATATTCCCCCATTCTATAGGTTTTCTGTTTACTCTGTTGATAGTTCTATTTGTTGTGCAGAAGCTTTTTAGTTTCATTGAGTCCCACTTATCAATTTTGTTTTGTCTCAATTGGTTTGGGAGGACTTAGCCAGAAATTCTTTGCCAAAGGTAATGTTCCAGAAGGGTATTTCCTAGGTTTTCTTCTAGGACTTTTATAATTTGAAATAGTACACTTAAATATTCAATTCATGTTGAGTTAATTTTTGTATATAGTCAATGGTAGGGGTCCAGTTTAATTCTTCTGCATACGGCTAGCCAGGTATCTAAACACTGTTTTAAAATTAGATATTATGTCTTAAAATTGATGATGCCTTAGAATCAAGAAAGTATAGACATTACCATCAATAAAATAAGTTTGAAATGATTTAGATGAGAGGTCAGAAAACTATAGCCCAAAGTCTAAATGCAGCCTGATGCCTGCTTTTATAAATAATATTTTGTTGGAATCTAGCCACATCTATTAATTGGTAATATCAATGACTGCTTTGCAGTAATACGACAGAGTTGATTAGTGTAACAGAATTGGTATGGCCTGCAAAGGTGAAAATATTTACTATCTGTCCCTTTGCTGAAAAAGTTTATCGAATTTTGATTCAGATATCTAGTCATTGAATTTTATTGGGGAAATATTGTTTTAATGTAAATTTATTTTGTGCACCCCTTCCAGAGACTCTAATTTAGTCACCCTGGGTTATATCCTAGGACGCTGTGCACTTCACAATTGCCCCAGGTAATTCTCATGCGGAATAACTAAGGAACAAACTCAAAGGTACTTTGCTATAGATCAGGCTTGCTCAAATTTTCTTGCTGCTAAGAGTACTCTTGGATGATTGGCAAATGTATAGCTTTCCAGCCTCCTTACCTGGAGATTGTGATTCAGTCAGTTGTAGGCCTGGCAAGTGTACTTTGGTAAATATCCATGGGTGTTTTTTATCTTCAGAAAAGTTTAGGAAACTTTGGACTGGATACTCAGTTTAATCAGGAGCTATGCCTGCAATTCAAATAATCAGCACTTGATAATTATATACCCTTTCTGTAAGCATTGTTAGGCACTGAACTATTTTCTAAGGGGAGTACCAGTCAATCATCCACTGTCAGTTCAAAAAAGATAGCCCTTGCTCATCGCTTGATATTTTATTTTTTATATTACTCCATTTATTCATCTAGCATGCTCTATAGTTTCTGCTTTCTAAAGAGCTTATAGGTTAATGGGGAAAGAGGGCAGATATGAAATAAACAGTCACATGAAAACATCATTACAACTCATTGACAGAAGTTTCCATATAATTCAGAAGAAATACTAAAGTCTGCAATGAAAGATTATAAGGGAACCTGATTGGTTGGGAGTGAGAATTCAGGAAATACTTTTCTAAGGAAGTGATTTAAATGATTTTTAGTTAATTGGATACTGCAACTTGCTTCTGACCCTATCACATTGAATTACTAGTATAGATCTATTCCAGGGATCTTGATACTGGGCTCAGTTGTGAATAGATTGATAACTCTGGATCTATTGGTCCTTTTGCACTGACCAATGAAAATGTCACATATTCTTTGACTTATAGCTTCTCATAGATCTTAGCTTTCTTCCTTCTTGTTAGGTTGAACCGGTTGGTATGCAGATTGTAGATACAATTTTATACCTCTATAAATTTGGTTAGTAAGAATCCTTTTCCTCCACTCCATTGCTTTGATCCCTTCATAGGGATCAAACTTCCTGAATTCTCTCACCAACTTTTCTAATATCCTCAATAAGCAACACAATTGTCAATCTGAGTATCTCAGTGTCTGCTCCATGGTTCAGCTCTTCTCTTACCCTCTCTTGGCATTCAAGGACAGAACTTTTACTGAGCAATTCTCTAAATACAAATTTAACCACTCCACTACTGAATTTATGGAATCCAACATTAAATATATAACCCAAACAATTTTAACTCTTTTTAAAATATTACCACATAAAAAAGGAAAACAAAGACTTCTAACTATTATAAGAAAAAATCAACAGACCAAATGTAAGGATTGAGCGTTTTCATTAGCATGTTAACATACTTTAAAATTTCTAAAGGGTTTTACCACACATTTTCATTTGTGCCTGACAATTATCCTATATAGGGGAGGTATTGTTATCATTTTACTGATAATAAAACCAGACCCAGAGATGGAAATGTGTAGCCTGAGGTCAAAACCTCAAGTACAATCTGTTTCTATTTCTGATTATAATGACGATGTAGCTCACTCAATTTTGTGGCTTGTCTTATCTTGTGTTCTCTTTTCTGGTCCCTGCGAGCCTGTTTATTTGCAGTTCAACAAGGCTCCTGCAATTTTGATTTGCCTTCTCCAGCTGTTCATGCTGTTTGAGAGCTGGGACATCAAAGCTCTGCTTGAATCTTGACACTTTAGCCATGGAAACCTTTATAATTTTCACTGCTCTACTTGGAGCCTTAACTATAATGAAGTCCCTTTGTTTCTCAATAGAGAAAGTCCTGGAGCAAGAACCCCATGTGGTTCACATGGTTTTACTGAAGATATCTTACACGCCCACAGGATGTGACCTGTGGGAGAAACTCTCTAGCCAACTAAAAGCACATGCTGGATCACGGCCTCTTAAAAACCCCTCTCCTGCCCTGCCATCTGTAGCCATGGTTGTTGTAAGGATTACTCTGTACAGAAGTTTCCATATAATTGAGAAAGCCAGCTTTTTAATCTAGGTTATCATTAGGAATTATTTCCATTATGACTATTTTTAAAAGAACAATGTAATAATGGGATCGCATGCTTTTCCAATGTACAGAATGGGATTTTTCCCCCACCTCTAATCTGGGCACTACCAAAGACAGGGAACTGGGTCCTTCCTAATGTCTTATGTCTACCTCCGTGAACACTGAGGCAGAAAGGAATCTAGCCTCATCAGACTCTTTTTCATCCTCAGTTCTACCTCTGCTCTTTATCTTTCAATAGTTTTATCTGGTTCTCAAGCTGTCATCAAAAAGAAACTGCAATTTCTCAAGTGCTCTTCACAAATGTTTTCTGAAGTTGACTTTGGACCCAGATGTAAGATATCATACTCAGGCACATGTCTGCTCTTTGCCTTTGGGTAATCTGACTATATTTGAAAACATTTTACCTTCAGTCTTTGTACTTTAGTTCCCATTCACCATTTTATCCTCCCTATCACCTTCTGACCCCTCTTACCATGTACATAGCAATCATTAAAATAGCAGTATTTAAACTTCTGATTCCATTGTCTTTAAGTGCTCAATATGGTTGAGAGTCAAAATGTCTGGATGTAAGCCCTGGCTCCATTGCTTATGAGCAGGTTGCCACATCTCTCTGGATCTTAGTCTCCTCATCTGTAGAATGAGATCATTGAAAGCATCTACCAACTCCGAGTTGCAATGAGAATGAAAAAAATGAAAAAATTAAGGCATGCAAAGTGCCCAGAATAGGGTTCAGCAGGTAATAAGAATGCAATAAATGTGAGCTATATTATTATCACTCCAATGTATGTTTCTGTTAGATAGAGTCAACCTCATTGATGTCACAGGACTACCATGAAAACTAGATCATGTAGGCAGAATGCCTAGCACAGGGTCTAGCATAAAACAGACATTCGGTAAATACTCCCATTCTGCCCCAAATCACTCCTCCCTTTTCATTCCTCCTTGCTTCATTTGAAGAGTCCTTTTCCTCATATATTTTCCTTTTCTGTATTGACTGTCATACTACAATTCTAAAACTAACTTTAAAGTGCTGGTTTTGAATTAAGTCCCCAAAAAATGAAAAAAAAAAAAAGGAAAAGGAAAATCGTCAAGTAGCAGCTGTGTTCTCAGGCAAAAGACATTAGAGTGGTGACTCATTTTAAGAAGTTTCTTTTAACTCCACAGTGAAGTGGACATTGTAATAGCCCTTGCCTTCTGGCCATAAGATACTTGAGGACTGCCAGAAAACTGAAAACTGGCTGTACTGCCTGAAGTCATTCTTTTTAATTGCATGAGGTCAAGTGTAAAGTGTAATCACTTCACTTCTGTTCAATTGGTGCCACCTTTCATTTTGTTCTTTTGAATAGTCTCACAGATTGCTGGGCCTGGGAGGGGAGAGGAAATGCCATATTCTCATATTCTCCCTACTTGAGTTCTAGTGTTTAATGGCCTCTAGGTCACTCCTGCAGGTGGTCATCAGTCTCAGTTGATGCCTTTCAGGGTGAGGAAGCCCACGTAATATCCAGAGAGCTGCCTAGACCCAGTTTGAGACAGATATATCTGTGAGAAAACTTTTTCTTTGAATGATGAGCCAACATCTGGCTTCAATCTTTGCTAATGTCTAACCTTGCCTCTTGAGGCTTATAGAAGTAGTGGTCCTCTTTCTTCGTGAAATAAGAGTAATCTATTACTGGAAGGAAGTTCTCAACATCCTTCACACAGATGTTTTTCTTTCTCACATGCCTACAATTCTAAGCTAATTCAATAATTTTTTAAATTGAGGTAAGTATCCAGATAATGTGGACCCACTGATGCATTTGTTCTTGGTATTTACTATACCTTAAAAGAACTTTCAGATTTGGGGAACCCATTGCATGCCTCCAGATGCCACTCCATAATGTATTGTTTGAGGGAATAATAGCAGATGGTTTGTCTTAGTTCATTCAGGCTTAAAACAATATACCATAAACTGGTGGGCTTATAAAAAAAACCTTAAATGTATTTCTCCCTAGTTCTGGAGTTGGGAAGTTCAAGAACAAGGTGACAGCAGAACTAGATGTTCTGATGAGGGCCCACTTTCTGGTTCAATACATGTGCCCTTCTAGCTGTGTTCCTCAGATGGTAGAAGGAAAGGCGTTCTCTGGGGCGCTTCTTCTATAAAAGGGCACATATCTCATTTATTAGGCCCAAACTGCATCACCTAATCACAACCACCCACGCCCACACAAGTCCTACAGACTTTACCATCCCCGATACCACCACATAAGTGATTAGTTTTTTTAACATATAAATTGGTGCGGGGTGGAATAAAAACAATCAGATCATAGCAGTTTTAGAAAATATTAAGCTCTGTGGTACAAATGTTCATTCATTCATCCATTCACTCCAGTTGTAACATTTGGTATAATTTTTATGACTAAAAAGTATTTCAGCAATAATATTTTACAATATTCTCTTCTTATCAGCCTTCTCCAAACTGTATGCTTAAATAATCCATGTTTAAAAAAATGGGGGTAGGAGAGAAAATTATAAAAGACAGAAATAACACTTTTGTCATTACAACTATCCTTCTTTGTCCTTTGAACCACACTCTCCCCATTCCATCAATTTTCCTCCTCTTTACCCTTCTGAGTGTATGATCTTCACCATTTCCCATAGGCATTGAAGGCTCCAGGCTCACAAGACAGCTTGGTTCTTGGGTCTTGTTTTCATATCCAGAATCAGTATGTCAGCTGGCACATACCTTGGCTTAGAGATTCATGTATCAACCACAGGAAAGGTGAAAATCTTCCTAAGACAATGGAAAGGATCGTTGTCATTAATTTGCTTTGTTCACTAGATAAGGAAATGTAACCTGCAAGGCAGGAGAGCTCTAACATTGCTTTGTGCACAAAAGTATAAAGTTGGAACTTTGCATATATCTGGGATAGCCATAACTTGAAACCACTGGTGTTTAGGTGGGATATCCAGAATACTGATTCAATGAAAATTATTTGTCTACCCACTTCCCATTCCCTCCAGTCAAAGACCACCAGAAACACTTCTATGGTTGAACCACTTGAGTTTATTGCTCATTGAAGCAAGAAAGGAGAATGCACACCAAGAGATGTCTTAGTAAGGTAAGAGAAAATGCTTTATAGGATTTGGGTTTATATTAGGAGATTTGGGGAAGGTTTAAGGAAGCAAGGCCGTGTCGGAAAGCAGGAGATATTTTATGACTGGGTATTTCAATAAGTCTTATGCAGAAGGAGGGGAAAATAGAGCAAGGTTAAAGTGGCAGTTGGTGAAGAAGAAGTGATCACTCACATTAGCCAGGATAGGTGGATATTTGGTCGTTTTTTTCTGACTTGAACAATGTTTCCATTATGTACGGATTTAGATGTGATTATGGAGTGGTCTTGTTTTGTCTTGATCCATCATGGTAACAGAGTGGCCTTATTTGATGGTGATACTCTGTGAAATTGTTCATGTTCAACAGGAGAACACCAAGACCTTGCCATGAGTGACAGGCCAGCTCCCAGCAACACCCAGGCCAAGCTGATGGGATCTGACATCAGGGAGCTCTTCTCCTTCTCACTGCTGGACAATTGTAGTGTGTCAGTGAAAGCATTAGAGAACAAAGCAGATGGCAATATGTCCATTCTCATTGGGACAAGGGGATACGAGAAATTAATAAACTTAGTAAGTAAATTATATAGTGTATTAAAATGCTATGGGAAAGGATAAAAGATAATGGAACACTGCAAAAGGATAGGAAGTGGAGAAGGTATAGGGGAGGAAAATTGCAGTTTTATATAGGCTAGTCAGGGCAGACCTCATTAAGAAGGTGACATTTGATTTAATACTTGGAATGGAGGTGAGAAAGTGAGCCATGTGAATAGCTGAGGAAATTCTGGTCCAGATTTAGAAAATCACCCAAATAATGAATATAGATGGCTGACAATCATCTGCTTACTCTATAGGCAATTGAACCTATCTTCTGCTTTATGTCCAATTCTTTGTGTTCCCATTGACCTCTCTGAGGCCTTTCTGCCCTTGACTAGAGAGAAAGGGATTGAATAGAAGGCACAGACAAGCTGGGAGATGATTTCCTTTCCCTCAGAACTTCTGCTTTATAACATTAAGGCAATGAGTCGTCTTCTTACCCATCTTCCTCCCCAAAGCTGCTAACATCAGAGGTCTGTCCTTCATGGGAGGCAACTGCCCATTTGACTATTACTGTTGCAAGATGATTCTTGCTCCATCTTCTCTCTAGCCAGGATTATACATTTTCTGTTCTTATGCAAGGTAAAAGTTGTTCAAGTTCTATCCATACCCATTAGAACTGCAATCAGAGACAGGACTCTGAGCTGTCTCCTATGGGATTTCTTCCATTGCTTCTGTTTCTTCAGAGCATTAGACTTTTTTTTTTCCTAGCAAAATCTCTGATTTCTCTTCAGTATGCATTATCATCAGTTGTCAAATTTAAAAGTATATACACAAGCTGATAATTTATCTGTACTTTGATCAAGATCACAACTTATAAGTGATATAACTAAGTGAGCTCAGGCTTCAAATTTTCTTAGCAATGGTCTTGCTTGTAGGTCGCAATGCATTCTAATCTGGTAGCTATAGTGAACTAAAAAACTGTGCAACAAAATGTTGAAGGTGAAAATAATCGACACTAAGTGACATAATATTGTACCCTTCTGTGATAAATTGAGTGACACTAATTTAAATTTGTACATATCACTAAAATGAAAGTAATGGAATGGGAGTCCCTTATTGATAACCAACATGGCAGTATGAGAAAAGGTATACTCTATAAATTTCTGGTTTTGAAATTGAATTTGTAGCTGAATAGTTAGGACATCCAAACAATAATAAATGTCAGTATTAAGATACAATTCTTGATTTGATATGTTTAGTAATCAGAATGTGGGACCCATTTCTATTACTGAATTATAATAATTATAGTAACTTACATTTATATGGGGCATTATGCCTTACTTTTATATTCACTTTCCCATTTGAGTCTCTTAATATCTCTGGAAGGTAGAGAATGTGTGTGGAGTTATCGTTTTCATTTTACTGTGAAGAAAGTAGGGCTCAAAGAAAATAGACTTGCAAATTTAATAAGAGCTGGATACAGGGATGGAATCCAATCCAATTCTCCTTAAATGAATATATCTTTCAAATAAAGGTCAATAAGTCATGATTTCAATTTTCTATCTGTTGCTTACTACATATGTGACCTTGGACAAGTCCTATAATCTCCGAGTTTCCATTTCCTTGAGGCTAATGACAGTGCCTACCTCAATAGATTATTTGATAACAAATATATAAACATGTATATCAGTCTTATAATACCTGGAAAACTCTATGTGCTCAATAAGTGATAACCCTATTATTATCATGATGAGCAACAACAACATTTATAAAATTATTTGTTAATCTGTAAAACAAAGACTAGAATTTGACTCATGGGGTTGTCATTGGTATTAAATGAAATATTAAAAGCAAAGTATTCAGCATAGTATGTGTCACATATGCAGACAATCAGTGGTGGCTTATACTGTAATTATTTTCAGTTGCATCTTAGGATTCACTTTTCCTAACAGTGACTGAAATCTGGTCTCAAATTTAAGTAAAGATGAGGACTTATTGGCTCAAGTAATTTAACAATGAAGGAATATATCTTGCTTCTGGTGTACATAAAGGCTATTAAATGATATCTTCAGAATCACTCCCAGCACGTGCCCTGCTCCTTTTTGTTGACTCCATTATCAAGGACTTTCAAGGTAGCTTTCATTAGTTCCCACATCTACATACTCCAACATGTTTATCTGCTGGGAAAAAACAAAAATGTTTATCCAAGCATTCCCATCTTAATGTCGCAAGATACATATGATGGTATCAAGTTAGGTTAGGTGCTCACCTCTGTATTAATCACTTTGGCCAGAGAAAAATAATGCACATGTTGACACGCATCCTGAGTAACATGCAAATATCTAGTATGTCATTAGTAAGTTGTACACACTTGTTCTCAAGGAGATAGTTGCTTGTTATTGATCTATGTAATTTGGTTCTTCCATTGTAGTTCCCATACCCACAGTTCACCTTCATCCATGCAGTCTCTCATTTTTCTGTTGATAGCACAGCAAAGTGGAATTTAGCACAAAGGAATTGAACAAAATTGTTACTTAACATACTAACAAAATCACAGTATTCATTGTAATTAACATTTCTGTGATACATCCTTACATTGTGTAATCATCTGTCTTGAACACCAAAAGAAGATTAAATAATGATTCTTGCATTCAAGAGGATCCCAAGGTCATAACAGAGGAGACAACTCTTTTAAATATATGGGCGAATGTGAGCAATAAGATAGAGCCATCACGAAGTGCTCTGGAAATGCAGAAGATATTAATTCTGAATGAGACTGAACAAAAGTAAAAACCTGCGATGGCTAGAAGTTTGATGAGAACAGTTGAGAAAACTGTTGGTTTAAGACAGTAACGCTATAGTTTTCCAAAGTAGGCCTGGGTGTATGATGAGGAAGTTATTCTAGAGTCAAGGAGCATATAGTTTGCAGATGAATGAGTGTATGCTTTCTTTTTTTTTAAGACACGTTTTTCCCTTCCCTTTTCTGCCTCTTGATAAATGAAATCCCATTATGTTTATAAATTTCAGAGACAATTCCTTACTTGAGCCCACCCCCAGGACCTACTCTCAGGATTCAAGTGGGTTATGTAACAGCATTCATTCATTCAGTCTTTCAGTTAGTGGACTCTTATTTGGTGTCAGTTGTGTGCCAGCCACATTAGGGAATAAAAATATAGCTAAGATGTATTTTTGCCTGAAATTTAAGGTCTATACATTTTGCTTGAAGAGACAGATACGTTAACAACTTAAAAGTACAATTTGAGTAGTGCAGTACTGAGACATGTGGAAAGTATTTAGAGACATCAGAAGGAAAAATAACTAGTATTGCCTGGTGCAAAGTGCAGGTGGATAGTTGGTTAAGAAAGTTTTTACTAAGGAGATAACATTTGAACTGGACCTCTAAGCAGAGGAGGAAGTTTATGCAAATGAAGGGAGGCATGAACAAACCACTTGGGAAGTACCTAAGGATCGGGCAGTAGCTTGGTATGGCTGGTGTGTGTGTAGCTTCAAGGGAGAAAGTGGCACGAGATAAGGCCATAAAGATGTGCAAGCACAAGGTCAGGAACGATCATAGGGATTTGGTATTATCTCATAAGCGCAGGTAATGCAGGGGATCGGGGGAGGGAAACGAAGAGATTCAATCAGGGCTATTGCATAATTGTTAAACATAACTATCAAGCATAATTACAAGTTGTGGAATGGAAGGCTGTTTGTAACATTCTATAGAGGCCTTGTTTTAGAAAATTCGAATGAACTCTATGCAAACAAAATTAAATACAGCAAACAAGTCAATAATATTTCATTTTTTAAGAAAACATATTTCCTTGAAATTGAGATCTCTTCTGGTACAATATAATATGGAATTCTATTTTTAATAAATCATCATCATATTTTCCCCAGAAGTATTTCCATTTGTCTCCACCAAGGGCTACTTGCTTGTTTAGGCCAAATGTGTAAATCTGATGACAACTGACTACGTAGCTGAAATGCATTGCTGAACATGTTCAATATTTGAAGAGAAACCCAAAGATGACACAGCTATGTTCTCATAATATACCAGAGTCTAACTTTAGCAGTAACCTTGGGATTCCTGTTGAAATATCATCACACCGGTGGAAGAAAACAATAAGTAAAAGGCCTAGTAATGCTTGAAAAAGTAAATCCTCTTAGATTAAATCCAAGAACCCATCTTATTCTGAATTCTATGGCATGACAGAGAGTATTAGCAAATAACAGGTTTATATTAAAATTGTGATGACCTGTGCTTTTTCTTTAGAAAGTTTACATAGATTAGTATTCTAAAAGTAGTTTTTAGACTTGCATTTCTGAAGGCATTGAAAAGGCTAACAGAATGCCATATAAATCATTTAGTTTTTCTTATTGACTTCGCAGTTAAAGCTTCTGAAGTGTTTACTTGTAACACAACCACAGTCCTCTTCCTTTTAAGCTTTCATAGCTGAGGGCAAAAATTCTGTTAACCAAAAACAAAACTCTGAAAAGGTGTTCAAAAGAAAAGGCATATGGTGACTTTCAAAACCATCATTTGAAACAAAATGTGTAAATTTTTATGTTTGAATATAGATGTCTAGATAGGGCAATACATTGTTTGCCATTTTTTTCTTGCCATAAATTTATGAGACATGTCTCTACCACCATATTCTTAGCTTTAGGTCATCCCAGGAAAAAATAGCAAGCTGTTACGAAATGGAAGCCACTGTACTCAGTTCTTCTTCCTCAGATTGTGTAAGAACAAGCTAACTGAACTCTGTTATTTGTCGTTAATACAAAAGGCAGTACATGAACCTACTTTCCTTCTACTTTATACAGCACAGAAATGATTTCTCCTCTTGCAGTGATGACATGAAATATATTTTTGGTCTCTGTTAGTTGACATGCAAATGTACTCACTGTATCTCAAGTGAAAACTCATTAAAAGCCACTGGTATGCAATTGTGTTATCTCCCAGGAACACAGATAATAACATTCGTCATCACTCCCAATGCATTTCCATTTGCTAACACAGTGAAATCACCAACCTCACCTTCGTTCCCCTGAGGTTTCCATAGAAAGTTTTCATATTTTATTCCAGTTGATCAGACAAAAGCTCTAGGTGTCTATTTATCACTAAGACATTTTTAAAATTTAAATTGCAAAACGCAGCCACACGATCACCTATACAACCATGGAAACTTTGTTTCCTAATCTGTTGAGTAGGTCTGAGTTTGTAGATATTGCTAAAAGTTTCCCACCAAGTGTTCGGAATTGTTGCTTAGATAATAAATATTAAGCTAAATTAGACACATAAGAGGGGCTAATGCATAAGAAAAGTGACATCTATCCTTTGAAAATATATACTTTTCTCTAATATTTTGCTCATTTGGGAAAATAATTCCTTTTGCAAACAGATTTCCAATGCTCTTGGTTTTGTGGGTACTATGCAATTATGTGTGTAATAGACAATTAGGCAAATCTTACCCAAGTTTACTTTTCCTCGCTTCTCTATTTCTACTTATGATCACTATTGAATCTTGAAGCTGGAAGGAATCGTGGTAGCTATTATTCATTTGGCAATTTTTCACAGGTTTATTGAATGTCTGTTATGGATCAGGCTCTATTTTAGGCACTGAGGATTTACACATACCCCTGGGAAACTTCAGGGGGCAAATAATACACAACTAAATGAGTGAGATAAGCTCAGATGGTAATGGTTGCTATAATGAAAACTGTTTGGGGAGATATCTAAATTAAGCTTTTGATCAGGAACTACTTCAATGAGGAGATGATATTGAATCTTGAGAAAGAGCTGGCCAAGTGAAGATTTATGAGGAGAGCATCCCAGATAGAGGAAACAGCAAGTATATACAATGAGGTGCTCGACAATTTTTGATAAATGAGGAATTATCTTTAATTACCTTACAATTTTGTTTTCTTATTTAGTGTCCGTCTATATTTTAACTGATGTTTGCAGTTTTCTATGAGGGTAATCATATTTTAGTAGAAAGGGATTTTTTGCCTTCAAGATATTAACCCTTTGTTACTGGTATTGCAAATACTCTCCCATTTAGTTATTTATATCTCGACTCATTTTGCTCGTTTTTTAAATAAAGGTTATATGTTGTATTTAATTCTATTAACTTTTTTATGTTTCTTAACTTTCATTATGTGCTTAGAAATAACCTCTCTACCTAAAGATATTTAGTGTTTAAGTCACTAGTAATTATTTATGTTAACACTTTATCTTTAATATTTTAAAGTATTTGATATATCTTTGCATTTACTTGAGTTGAGAAACCATTTTAGTTTTAAAAAAACGGTTAACTAGTAATCACAATGAAATTAAATAATTGACATTCTTGCTGCTTTTTTTAAATGCTGCCTTATGTACTAAATTACATATTCTTGAGTCTAAATTCAGACTTTGTACTGTGTTCCTTTTAGCTATTGCTCTTTGCCAATACCAACTGTTTTGTTTTTTCTATCTTTATAATGCCATTGATGTATGTTGGGACCAGACTTCCCTCAGTCGTCTTTATCAAAAGTATCTTCGTATCACCTATTATTCCAGGTATATCTTTAAGTCCTTTTGCCAGTTTATTTTAAATAATATTTTGATGGGAACAGAATAAAATTATAATTATACTTACATAAAATATACATTTTACTTTGATTATTCCTAAATACATTTTGTTGTTGTTTACTGTAATAAATATACCCACTATTTACCATACTGAACCTGTAATTAGTTCTAAAATATATAGAATGAATTTTCTCAGATTTTCTAGGTTTATAAGAATGTAATCTACAGACAATTACATACCTTATAAGGAATTACACATTGTTATTACACGTATGTGTATATTCATTTGTTTATTTATTTATAAGAGCTAGAGCTCATATGTTTTAATATGGCTTCACCACTTACCGGCTGTGATACTTTACATCTCTTAACCACAGCATTCTGTAAAGCTGAGAGACAGTTACTTACCACACAAGGTGATTTTGACCATCAAAGGATCACATGAGTTCGTTTAGACAAAATACTTAGAACAGTGCCTATCACGTAATAAACACTATAAAGGGTTTTTTTAAAAAATCAGCACTATAATGCTGATGCCATTATTAGTATTATTTTATTGGCTGCAACTTCAAAAGAAAAGATAAATAATAGTGGTGTGAGTAAACATCTTTATTTTGCTCTTTATCTTAGGGAAGATACCCTTTAGAGGTTTCTTTTACATGTTTATTTCATCTATATTTTATATTATGAAGTATTTAAACTTATAGACATCTTGACATTTTGTAACTTAATTTATTGGCATGCATGTTAATCCATTCTCATGCTGCTAATAAAGACATACCCAAGACTGAGTAATTTATAAAGGAAAGAGGTTTAATTGACTCCCAGTTCAGCATGGCTGCAGAGGCCCCAGGAAACTTAAAAATCATNAGATTGCTGGGCCTGGGAGGGGAGAGGAAATGCCATATTCTCCTACTTGAGTTCTAGTGTTTGAATGGCCTCTAGGTCACTCCTGCCAGGTGGTCATCCAGTCTCAGTTGATGCCTTTCAGGGTGAGGAAGCCCACAATATCCAGAGAGCTGCCTAGACCAGTTTGAGACAGATATATCTGTGAGAAAACTTTTTCTTTGATGAGCCAACATCTGGCTTCACATCTTTGCTAATGTCCTAACCTTGCCTCTTGAGGCCTTATAGAAGTAGTGTCCTCTTTCTTGTGAAATAAGAGTGAATCTATTACTGGAAGGAAGTTCTCACATCCTTCACAGATGTTTTTCTTTCTCCACATGCCTACAATTCTAAGCTAATTAATATTTTTAAATTGAGGTAAGTATCCAGATAATGTGGACCCACTGATGCATTTGTTCTTGGTATTTACTATACCCTTAAAGAACTTTCAGATTTGGGAACCCATTGCATGCCTCCAGATGCCACTCCATAATGTATTGTTTGAGGGAATAATAGCAGATGTTTGTCTTAGTTCATTCAGGCTTAAAACAAAATACCATAAACTGGTGGCTTATAAAAAAACTTAAATGTATTTCTCCTAGTTCTGGAGTCTGGGAAGTTCAAGAACAAGGTGACAGCAGACTAGATGTCTGATGAGGGCCCACTTTCTGGTTCATACATGGTGCCTTCTAGCTGTGTCCTCAGATGGTAGAAGGGGAAAGGCAGTTCTCTGGGGCTTCTTCTATAAGGGCACATATCTCATTTATGAGGGCTCCACCTGCATCACCTAATCACCCCTACAGACTTTACATCCCGATACCACCACATAAGTGATTAGTTTTTTAACATATAAATTTGTGCGGGGTGGAATAAAACAATCAGATCATAGCAGTTTTAGNGAGGGCCCACTTTCTGGTTCATACATGGTGCCTTCTAGCTGTGTCCTCAGATGGTAGAAGGGGAAAGGCAGTTCTCTGGGGCTTCTTCTATAAGGGCACATATCTCATTTATGAGGGCTCCACCTGCATCACCTAATCACCCCCTACAGACTTTACATCCCGATACCACCACATAAGTGATTAGTTTTTTAACATATAAATTTGTGCGGGGGTGGAATAAAAACAATCAGATCATAGCAGTTTTAGAAAAATATAAGCTCTGTGTACAAATGTTCATTCATTCATCCATTCACTCCAAGTTGTAAACATTTGGTATAATTTTTATGACATAAAAAGTATTTCAGCATAATATTTTACAATATTCTCTTCTTATCAGCCTTCTCCAAACTGTATGCTTAAATAATCCATGTTTAAAAAAATGGGGGTAGGAGAGAAAATTATTTTAAAAGACAGAAATAACACTTTTGTCATTACAACTATCCTTCTTTGTCCTTTGAACCACACTCTCCCCATTCCATCAATTTTCCTCCTCTTTACCCTTCTGAGTGTATGATCTTCACCATTTCCCATAGGCATTGAAGGCTCCAGGCTCACAAGACAGCTTGGTTCTTGGGTCTTGTTTTTCATATCCAGAATCAGTATGTCAGCTGGCACATACCTTGGCTTAGAGATTCATGTATCAACCACAGGAAAGGTGAAAAATCTTCCTAAGACAATGGAAAGGATCGTTGTCATTAATTTGCTTTGTTCACTAGATAAGGAAATGTAACCTGCAAGGCAGGAGAGCTCTAACATTGCTTTGTGCACAAAAGTATAAAGTTGGAACTTTGCATATATCTGGGATAGCCATAACTTGAAACCACTGGTGTTTAGGTGGGATATCCAGAATACTGATTCAATGAAAATTATTTGTCTACCCACTTCCCATTCCCTCCAGTCAAAGACCACCAGAAACACTTCTATGGTTGAACCACTTGAGTTTATTGCTCATTGAAGCAAGAAAGGAGAATGCACACCAAGAGATGTCTTAGTAAGGTAAGAGAAAATGCTTTATAGGATTTGGGTTTATATTAGGAGATTTGGGGGAAGGTTTAAGGAAGCAAGGCCGTGTCGGAAAGCAGGAGATATTTTATGACTGGGTATTTCAATAAGTCTTATGCAGAAGGAGGGGAAAATAGAGCAAGGTTAAAGTGGCAGTTGGTGAAGAAGAAGTGATCACTCACATTAGCCAGGATAGGTGGATATTTGGTCGTTTTTTTCTGACTTGAACAATGTTTCCATTATGTACGGATTTAGATGTGATTATGGAGTGGTCTTGTTTTTGTCTTGATCCATCATGGTAACAGAGTGGCCTTATTTGATGGTGATACTCTGTGAAATTGTTCATGTTCAACAGGAGAACACCAAGACCTTGCCATGAGTGACAGGCCAGCTCCCAGCAACACCCAGGCCAAGCTGATGGGATCTGACATCAGGGAGCTCTTCTCCTTCTCACTGCTGGACAATTGTAGTGTGTCAGTGAAAGCATTAGAGAACAAAGCAGATGGCAATATGTCCATTCTCATTGGGACAAGGGGATACGAGAAATTAATAAACTTAGTAAGTAAATTATATAGTGTATTAAAATGCTATGGGAAAGGATAAAAGATAATGGAACACTGCAAAAGGATAGGAAGTGGAGAAGGTATAGGGGAGGAAAATTGCAGTTTTATATAGGCTAGTCAGGGCAGACCTCATTAAGAAGGTGACATTTGATTTAATACTTGGAATGGAGGTGAGAAAGTGAGCCATGTGAATAGCTGAGGAAATTCTGGTCCAGATTTAGAAAAATCACCCAAATAATGAATATAGATGGCTGACAATCATCTGCTTACTCTATAGGCAATTGAACCTATCTTCTGCTTTATGTCCAATTCTTTGTGTTCCCATTGACCTCTCTGAGGCCTTTCTGCCCTTGACTAGAGAGAAAGGGATTGAATAGAAGGCACAGACAAGCTGGGAGATGATTTCCTTTCCCTCAGAACTTCTGCTTTATAACATTAAGGCAATGAGTCGTCTTCTTACCCATCTTCCTCCCCAAAGCTGCTAACATCAGAGGTCTGTCCTTCATGGGAGGCAACTGCCCATTTGACTATTACTGTTGCAAGATGATTCTTGCTCCATCTTCTCTCTAGCCAGGATTATACATTTTCTGTTCTTATGCAAGGTAAAAGTTGTTCAAGTTCTATCCATACCCATTAGAACTGCAATCAGAGACAGGACTCTGAGCTGTCTCCTATGGGATTTCTTCCATTGCTTCTGTTTCTTCAGAGCATTAGACTTTTTTTTTTCCTAGCAAAATCTCTGATTTCTCTTCAGTATGCATTATCATCAGTTGTCAAATTTAAAAGTATATACACAAGCTGATAATTTATCTGTACTTTGATCAAGATCACAACTTATAAGTGATATAACTAAGTGAGCTCAGGCTTCAAATTTTCTTAGCAATGGTCTTGCTTGTAGGTCGCAATGCATTCTAATCTGGTAGCTATAGTGAACTAAAAAACTGTGCAACAAAAATGTTGAAGGTGAAAATAATCGACACTAAGTGACATAATATTGTACCCTTCTGTGATAAATTGAGTGACACTAATTTAAATTTGTACATATCACTAAAATGAAAGTAATGGAATGGGAGTCCCTTATTGATAACCAACATGGCAGTATGAGAAAAGGTATACTCTATAAATTTCTGGTTTTTGAAATTGAATTTGTAGCTGAATAGTTAGGACATCCAAACAATAATAAATGTCAGTATTAAGATACAATTCTTGATTTGATATGTTTAGTAATCAGAATGTGGGACCCATTTCTATTACTGAATTATAATAATTATAGTAACTTACATTTATATGGGGCATTATGCCTTACTTTTATATTCACTTTCCCATTTGAGTCTCTTAATATCTCTGGAAGGTAGAGAATGTGTGTGGAGTTATCGTTTTCATTTTACTGTGAAGAAAGTAGGGCTCAAAGAAAATAGACTTGCAAATTTAATAAGAGCTGGATACAGGGATGGAATCCAATCCAATTCTCCTTAAATGAATATATCTTTCAAATAAAGGTCAATAAGTCATGATTTCAATTTTCTATCTGTTGCTTACTACATATGTGACCTTGGACAAGTCCTATAATCTCCGAGTTTCCATTTCCTTGAGGCTAATGACAGTGCCTACCTCAATAGATTATTTGATAACAAATATATAAACATGTATATCAGTCTTATAATACCTGGAAAACTCTATGTGCTCAATAAGTGATAACCCTATTATTATCATGATGAGCAACAACAACATTTATAAAATTATTTGTTAATCTGTAAAACAAAGACTAGAATTTGACTCATGGGGTTGTCATTGGTATTAAATGAAATATTAAAAGCAAAGTATTCAGCATAGTATGTGTCACATATGCAGACAATCAGTGGTGGCTTATACTGTAATTATTTTCAGTTGCATCTTAGGATTCACTTTTCCTAACAGTGACTGAAATCTGGTCTCAAATTTAAGTAAAGATGAGGACTTATTGGCTCAAGTAATTTAACAATGAAGGAATATATCTTGCTTCTGGTGTACATAAAGGCTATTAAATGATATCTTCAGAATCACTCCCAGCACGTGCCCTGCTCCTTTTGTTGACTCCATTATCAAGGACTTTCAAGGTAGCTTTCATTAGTTCCCACATCTACATACTCCAACATGTTTATCTGCTGGGAAAAAACAAAATGTTTATCCAAGCATTCCCATCTTAATGTCGCAAGATACATATGATGGTATCAAGTTAGGTTAGGTGCTCACCTCTGTATTAATCACTTTGGCCAGAGAAAATAATGCACATGTTGACACGCATCCTGAGTAACATGCAAATATCTAGTATGTCATTAGTAAGTTGTACACACTTGTTCTCAAGGAGATAGTTGCTTGTTATTGATCTATGTAATTTGGTTCTTCCATTGTAGTTCCCATACCCACAGTTCACCTTCATCCATGCAGTCTCTCATTTTCTGTTGATAGCACAGCAAAGTGGAATTTAGCACAAAGGAATTGAACAAAATTGTTACTTAACATACTAACAAAATCACAGTATTCATTGTAATTAACATTTCTGTGATACATCCTTACATTGTGTAATCATCTGTCTTGAACACCAAAAGAAGATTAAATAATGATTCTTGCATTCAAGAGGATCCCAAGGTCATAACAGAGGAGACAACTCTTTTAAATATATGGGCGAATGTGAGCAATAAGATAGAGCCATCACGAAGTGCTCTGGAAATGCAGAAGATATTAATTCTGAATGAGACTGAACAAAAGTAAAACCTGCGATGGCTAGAAGTTTGATGAGAACAGTTGAGAAAACTGTTGGTTTAAGACAGTAACGCTATAGTTTTCCAAAGTAGGCCTGGGTGTATGATGAGGAAGTTATTCTAGAGTCAAGGAGCATATAGTTTGCAGATGAATGAGTGTATGCTTTCTTTTTTTTTAAGACACGTTTTCCCTTCCCTTTTCTGCCTCTTGATAAATGAAATCCCATTATGTTTATAAATTTCAGAGACAATTCCTTACTTGAGCCCACCCCAGGACCTACTCTCAGGATTCAAGTGGGTTATGTAACAGCATTCATTCATTCAGTCTTTCAGTTAGTGGACTCTTATTTGGTGTCAGTTGTGTGCCAGCCACATTAGGGAATAAAATATAGCTAAGATGTATTTTGCCTGAAATTTAAGGTCTATACATTTTGCTTGAAGAGACAGATACGTTAACAACTTAAAAGTACAATTTGAGTAGTGCAGTACTGAGACATGTGGAAAGTATTTAGAGACATCAGAAGGAAAATAACTAGTATTGCCTGGTGCAAAGTGCAGGTGGATAGTTGGTTAAGAAAGTTTTACTAAGGAGATAACATTTGAACTGGACCTCTAAGCAGAGGAGGAAGTTTATGCAAATGAAGGGAGGCATGAACAAACCACTTGGGAAGTACCTAAGGATCGGGCAGTAGCTTGGTATGGCTGGTGTGTGTGTAGCTTCAAGGGAGAAAGTGGCACGAGATAAGGCCATAAAGATGTGCAAGCACAAGGTCAGGAACGATCATAGGGATTTGGTATTATCTCATAAGCGCAGGTAATGCAGGGGATCGGGGAGGGAAACGAAGAGATTCAATCAGGGCTATTGCATAATTGTTAAACATAACTATCAAGCATAATTACAAGTTGTGGAATGGAAGGCTGTTTGTAACATTCTATAGAGGCCTTGTTTTAGAAAATTCGAATGAACTCTATGCAAACAAAATTAAATACAGCAAACAAGTCAATAATATTTCATTTTTTAAGAAAACATATTTCCTTGAAATTGAGATCTCTTCTGGTACAATATAATATGGAATTCTATTTTAATAAATCATCATCATATTTTCCCCAGAAGTATTTCCATTTGTCTCCACCAAGGGCTACTTGCTTGTTTAGGCCAAATGTGTAAATCTGATGACAACTGACTACGTAGCTGAAATGCATTGCTGAACATGTTCAATATTTGAAGAGAAACCCAAAGATGACACAGCTATGTTCTCATAATATACCAGAGTCTAACTTTAGCAGTAACCTTGGGATTCCTGTTGAAATATCATCACACCGGTGGAAGAAAACAATAAGTAAAAGGCCTAGTAATGCTTGAAAAGTAAATCCTCTTAGATTAAATCCAAGAACCCATCTTATTCTGAATTCTATGGCATGACAGAGAGTATTAGCAAATAACAGGTTTATATTAAAATTGTGATGACCTGTGCTTTTCTTTAGAAAGTTTACATAGATTAGTATTCTAAAAGTAGTTTTAGACTTGCATTTCTGAAGGCATTGAAAAGGCTAACAGAATGCCATATAAATCATTTAGTTTTCTTATTGACTTCGCAGTTAAAGCTTCTGAAGTGTTTACTTGTAACACAACCACAGTCCTCTTCCTTTTAGCTTTCATAGCTGAGGGCAAAATTCTGTTAACCAAAACAAAACTCTGAAAAGGTGTTCAAAAGAAAAGGCATATGGTGACTTTCAAAACCATCATTTGAAACAAAATGTGTAAATTTTATGTTTGAATATAGATGTCTAGATAGGGCAATACATTGTTTGCCATTTTTTTCTTGCCATAAATTTATGAGACATGTCTCTACCACCATATTCTTAGCTTTAGGTCATCCCAGGAAAAAATAGCAAGCTGTTACGAAATGGAAGCCACTGTACTCAGTTCTTCTTCCTCAGATTGTGTAAGAACAAGCTAACTGAACTCTGTTATTTGTCGTTAATACAAAAGGCAGTACATGAACCTACTTTCCTTCTACTTTATACAGCACAGAAATGATTTCTCCTCTTGCAGTGATGACATGAAATATATTTTTGGTCTCTGTTAGTTGACATGCAAATGTACTCACTGTATCTCAAGTGAAAACTCATTAAAAGCCACTGGTATGCAATTGTGTTATCTCCCAGGAACACAGATAATAACATTCGTCATCACTCCCAATGCATTTCCATTTGCTAACACAGTGAAATCACCAACCTCACCTTCGTTCCCCTGAGGTTTCCATAGAAAGTTTTCATATTTTATTCCAGTTGATCAGACAAAAGCTCTAGGTGTCTATTTATCACTAAGACATTTTTAAAATTTAAATTGCAAAACGCAGCCACACGATCACCTATACAACCATGGAAACTTTGTTTCCTAATCTGTTGAGTAGGTCTGAGTTTGTAGATATTGCTAAAAGTTTCCCACCAAGTGTTCGGAATTGTTGCTTAGATAATAAATATTAAGCTAAATTAGACACATAAGAGGGGCTAATGCATAAGAAAAGTGACATCTATCCTTTGAAAATATATACTTTTCTCTAATATTTTGCTCATTTGGGAAAATAATTCCTTTTGCAAACAGATTTCCAATGCTCTTGGTTTTGTGGGTACTATGCAATTATGTGTGTAATAGACAATTAGGCAAATCTTACCCAAGTTTACTTTTCCTCGCTTCTCTATTTCTACTTATGATCACTATTGAATCTTGAAGCTGGAAGGAATCGTGGTAGCTATTATTCATTTGGCAATTTTTCACAGGTTTATTGAATGTCTGTTATGGATCAGGCTCTATTTTAGGCACTGAGGATTTACACATACCCCTGGGAAACTTCAGGGGGCAAATAATACACAACTAAATGAGTGAGATAAGCTCAGATGGTAATGGTTGCTATAATGAAAACTGTTTGGGGAGATATCTAAATTAAGCTTTTGATCAGGAACTACTTCAATGAGGAGATGATATTGAATCTTGAGAAAGAGCTGGCCAAGTGAAGATTTATGAGGAGAGCATCCCAGATAGAGGAAACAGCAAGTATATACAATGAGGTGCTCGACAATTTTTGATAAATGAGGAATTATCTTTAATTACCTTACAATTTTGTTTTCTTATTTAGTGTCCGTCTATATTTTAACTGATGTTTGCAGTTTTCTATGAGGGTAATCATATTTTAGTAGAAAGGGATTTTTTGCCTTCAAGATATTAACCCTTTGTTACTGGTATTGCAAATACTCTCCCATTTAGTTATTTATATCTCGACTCATTTTGCTCGTTTTTTAAATAAAGGTTATATGTTGTATTTAATTCTATTAACTTTTTTATGTTTCTTAACTTTCATTATGTGCTTAGAAATAACCTCTCTACCTAAAGATATTTAGTGTTTAAGTCACTAGTAATTATTTATGTTAACACTTTATCTTTAATATTTTAAAGTATTTGATATATCTTTGCATTTACTTGAGTTGAGAAACCATTTTAGTTTTAAAAAAACGGTTAACTAGTAATCACAATGAAATTAAATAATTGACATTCTTGCTGCTTATTTTAAATGCTGCCTTATGTACTAAATTACATATTCTTGAGTCTAAATTCAGACTTTGTACTGTGTTCCTTTTAGCTATTGCTCTTTGCCAATACCAACTGTTTTGTTTTTTCTATCTTTATAATGCCATTGATGTATGTTGGGACCAGACTTCCCTCAGTCGTCTTTATCAAAAGTATCTTCGTATCACCTATTATTCCAGGTATATCTTTAAGTCCTTTTGCCAGTTTATTTTTAAATAATATTTTGATGGGAACAGAATAAAAATTATAATTATACTTACATAAAATATACATTTTTACTTTGATTATTCCTAAATACATTTTGTTGTTGTTTACTGTAATAAATATACCCACTATTTACCATACTGAACCTGTAATTAGTTCTAAAAATATATAGAATGAATTTTCTCAGATTTTCTAGGTTTATAAGAATGTAATCTACAGACAATTACATACCTTATAAGGAATTACACATTGTTATTACACGTATGTGTATATTCATTTGTTTATTTATTTATAAGAGCTAGAGCTCATATGTTTTAATATGGCTTCACCACTTACCGGCTGTGATACTTTACATCTCTTAACCACAGCATTCTGTAAAGCTGAGAGACAGTTACTTACCACACAAGGTGATTTTGACCATCAAAGGATCACATGAGTTCGTTTAGACAAAATACTTAGAACAGTGCCTATCACGTAATAAACACTATAAAGGGTTTTTTTAAAAAATCAGCACTATAATGCTGATGCCATTATTAGTATTATTTTATTGGCTGCAACTTCAAAAGAAAAGATAAATAATAGTGGTGTGAGTAAACATCTTTATTTTGCTCTTTATCTTAGGGAAGATACCCTTTAGAGGTTTCTTTTACATGTTTATTTCATCTATATTTTTATATTATGAAGTATTTAAACTTATAGACATCTTGACATTTTGTAACTTAATTTATTGGCATGCATGTTAATCCATTCTCATGCTGCTAATAAAGACATACCCAAGACTGAGTAATTTATAAAGGAAAGAGGTTTAATTGACTCCCAGTTCAGCATGGCTGCAGAGGCCCCAGGAAACTTAAAAATCATAACGGAAGAGGAAGCAAACACGTCCTTCTTCACATGGCAACAGGGAGAAAATGAGTGTTGCGTTAGTCCATTTTCATGCTGCTGATAAAGACATACCCGAGACTGGGCAATTTTACTAAAACGAGAGGTTTATTGAACTTACAGTTCTACATGGCTGGGGAGGCCTCACAATCATGGCAGAGGGCAAGGAGGAGCAAATCACATCTTACGTGAATGATGGCAGACAAAAGAGAGCTTATGCAGGGAAACTCTGCCTTATAAAGCCTTCAGATCTCATGAGACTTATTCACTATCAAGAGAACAGCATGGGAAAGACCTGCCCCATGATTCAATTACCTCCCATCAGGCGCCTCCCACAATATGTGGAAATTCAAGATGAGATTTGGGTGGGAACATGGCCAAACCATATCATTATGCCCTTGGCCCTTCCAAAATCTCATGTTTTCACATATCAAAACCAATCATGCCTTTCCAACAGTCCCCAGAGTCTTAACTCATTTCAACATTAACTCGAAAGTCCACAGTCCAAAGTCTCATCTGAGACAAGGCAAGTCTCTTTCACCTATGAGCCAGTGAAATCAAAAGCAAGTTAGTTACTTCCTAGACACAATGGGGTTACAGGACTTGGGTAAATACAGCCATTCCAAATGGCAGAAATTAGCCAAAACAAGGGGCTACAGGCCCCATGCAAGTCCAAAATCAAGCGGGGAGTCAAATATTAAAGCTCCAAAATGATCTCCTTTGACTCCATGTCTCACATCTGGGTCATGCTGATGCAAGAGATGGGTTCCCATGGTCTTGGGCAGCTTCACCCCTGTGACTTTGCAGTGTACAGCCTCCATCCCAGCTGCTTTCACAGGCTGGTGTTGGGTGTCTGTGGCTTTTCCAGGCACATGGTGCAAGCTGTCGGTGGATCTACCATTCTGGGGTCTGGAGGATGGTGCCCCTCCTTTCACAGCTCCACTAAGTGGTGCCCCAGTAGGGACTCTGTATGGGGCTCCAACCCCACATTTCCTTTCCACACTGCCCTAGTAGAGGTTCTCCATGAGAGCCCCACCCCATAGCAAACTTCTGCCTGGAAACTCAGGCATTTCCTTACAACTTCTGAAATCTAGGCATAGGTTCCCAAAACTCTATTCTTGACTTCTGTGCACCCACAGGCTCAACACCATGTGGAAGTTGCCAAGGTTTAGAGCTTGTGCCCTCTGAAGCCATGGCCTGAGCTGCATCTTGACCCCTTTTAGTCATGGCTGGAGCAGCTGGGATGCAGGGCACCAAGACTGCACACAGCACAGGGACCCTGGGCCTGGCCCATGAAACCATGTTTGACTTCTAGGCCTCCAGACCTGTGATGGGAGGGGCTGCTGTGATGACCTCTGACATGTTCTGGAGACATTTTCCTCATTGTCTTGGGGATTAACATTCGGCTCCTTGTTACTCATGCAAATTTCTGCAGCTGGCTTGAATTACTNTCTCTTAATATCTCTGGAAGGTAGAGAATGTGTGTGGAGTTATCGTTTTCATTTTACTGTGAAGAAAGTAGGGCTCAAAGAAAATAGACTTGCAAATTTAATAAGAGCTGGATACAGGGATGGAATCCAATCCAATTCTCCTTAAATGAATATATCTTTCAAATAAAGGTCAATAAGTCATGATTTCAATTTTCTATCTGTTGCTTACTACATATGTGACCTTGGACAAGTCCTATAATCTCCGAGTTTCCATTTCCTTGAGGCTAATGACAGTGCCTACCTCAATAGATTATTTGATAACAAATATATAAACATGTATATCAGTCTTATAATACCTGGAAAACTCTATGTGCTCAATAAGTGATAACCCTATTATTATCATGATGAGCAACAACAACATTTATAAAATTATTTGTTAATCTGTAAAACAAAGACTAGAATTTGACTCATGGGGTTGTCATTGGTATTAAATGAAATATTAAAAGCAAAGTATTCAGCATAGTATGTGTCACATATGCAGACAATCAGTGGTGGCTTATACTGTAATTATTTTCAGTTGCATCTTAGGATTCACTTTTCCTAACAGTGACTGAAATCTGGTCTCAAATTTAAGTAAAGATGAGGACTTATTGGCTCAAGTAATTTAACAATGAAGGAATATATCTTGCTTCTGGTGTACATAAAGGCTATTAAATGATATCTTCAGAATCACTCCCAGCACGTGCCCTGCTCCTTTTGTTGACTCCATTATCAAGGACTTTCAAGGTAGCTTTCATTAGTTCCCACATCTACATACTCCAACATGTTTATCTGCTGGGAAAAAACAAAATGTTTATCCAAGCATTCCCATCTTAATGTCGCAAGATACATATGATGGTATCAAGTTAGGTTAGGTGCTCACCTCTGTATTAATCACTTTGGCCAGAGAAAATAATGCACATGTTGACACGCATCCTGAGTAACATGCAAATATCTAGTATGTCATTAGTAAGTTGTACACACTTGTTCTCAAGGAGATAGTTGCTTGTTATTGATCTATGTAATTTGGTTCTTCCATTGTAGTTCCCATACCCACAGTTCACCTTCATCCATGCAGTCTCTCATTTTCTGTTGATAGCACAGCAAAGTGGAATTTAGCACAAAGGAATTGAACAAAATTGTTACTTAACATACTAACAAAATCACAGTATTCATTGTAATTAACATTTCTGTGATACATCCTTACATTGTGTAATCATCTGTCTTGAACACCAAAAGAAGATTAAATAATGATTCTTGCATTCAAGAGGATCCCAAGGTCATAACAGAGGAGACAACTCTTTTAAATATATGGGCGAATGTGAGCAATAAGATAGAGCCATCACGAAGTGCTCTGGAAATGCAGAAGATATTAATTCTGAATGAGACTGAACAAAAGTAAAACCTGCGATGGCTAGAAGTTTGATGAGAACAGTTGAGAAAACTGTTGGTTTAAGACAGTAACGCTATAGTTTTCCAAAGTAGGCCTGGGTGTATGATGAGGAAGTTATTCTAGAGTCAAGGAGCATATAGTTTGCAGATGAATGAGTGTATGCTTTCTTTTTTTTTAAGACACGTTTTCCCTTCCCTTTTCTGCCTCTTGATAAATGAAATCCCATTATGTTTATAAATTTCAGAGACAATTCCTTACTTGAGCCCACCCCAGGACCTACTCTCAGGATTCAAGTGGGTTATGTAACAGCATTCATTCATTCAGTCTTTCAGTTAGTGGACTCTTATTTGGTGTCAGTTGTGTGCCAGCCACATTAGGGAATAAAATATAGCTAAGATGTATTTTGCCTGAAATTTAAGGTCTATACATTTTGCTTGAAGAGACAGATACGTTAACAACTTAAAAGTACAATTTGAGTAGTGCAGTACTGAGACATGTGGAAAGTATTTAGAGACATCAGAAGGAAAATAACTAGTATTGCCTGGTGCAAAGTGCAGGTGGATAGTTGGTTAAGAAAGTTTTACTAAGGAGATAACATTTGAACTGGACCTCTAAGCAGAGGAGGAAGTTTATGCAAATGAAGGGAGGCATGAACAAACCACTTGGGAAGTACCTAAGGATCGGGCAGTAGCTTGGTATGGCTGGTGTGTGTGTAGCTTCAAGGGAGAAAGTGGCACGAGATAAGGCCATAAAGATGTGCAAGCACAAGGTCAGGAACGATCATAGGGATTTGGTATTATCTCATAAGCGCAGGTAATGCAGGGGATCGGGGAGGGAAACGAAGAGATTCAATCAGGGCTATTGCATAATTGTTAAACATAACTATCAAGCATAATTACAAGTTGTGGAATGGAAGGCTGTTTGTAACATTCTATAGAGGCCTTGTTTTAGAAAATTCGAATGAACTCTATGCAAACAAAATTAAATACAGCAAACAAGTCAATAATATTTCATTTTTTAAGAAAACATATTTCCTTGAAATTGAGATCTCTTCTGGTACAATATAATATGGAATTCTATTTTAATAAATCATCATCATATTTTCCCCAGAAGTATTTCCATTTGTCTCCACCAAGGGCTACTTGCTTGTTTAGGCCAAATGTGTAAATCTGATGACAACTGACTACGTAGCTGAAATGCATTGCTGAACATGTTCAATATTTGAAGAGAAACCCAAAGATGACACAGCTATGTTCTCATAATATACCAGAGTCTAACTTTAGCAGTAACCTTGGGATTCCTGTTGAAATATCATCACACCGGTGGAAGAAAACAATAAGTAAAAGGCCTAGTAATGCTTGAAAAGTAAATCCTCTTAGATTAAATCCAAGAACCCATCTTATTCTGAATTCTATGGCATGACAGAGAGTATTAGCAAATAACAGGTTTATATTAAAATTGTGATGACCTGTGCTTTTCTTTAGAAAGTTTACATAGATTAGTATTCTAAAAGTAGTTTTAGACTTGCATTTCTGAAGGCATTGAAAAGGCTAACAGAATGCCATATAAATCATTTAGTTTTCTTATTGACTTCGCAGTTAAAGCTTCTGAAGTGTTTACTTGTAACACAACCACAGTCCTCTTCCTTTTAGCTTTCATAGCTGAGGGCAAAATTCTGTTAACCAAAACAAAACTCTGAAAAGGTGTTCAAAAGAAAAGGCATATGGTGACTTTCAAAACCATCATTTGAAACAAAATGTGTAAATTTTATGTTTGAATATAGATGTCTAGATAGGGCAATACATTGTTTGCCATTTTTTTCTTGCCATAAATTTATGAGACATGTCTCTACCACCATATTCTTAGCTTTAGGTCATCCCAGGAAAAAATAGCAAGCTGTTACGAAATGGAAGCCACTGTACTCAGTTCTTCTTCCTCAGATTGTGTAAGAACAAGCTAACTGAACTCTGTTATTTGTCGTTAATACAAAAGGCAGTACATGAACCTACTTTCCTTCTACTTTATACAGCACAGAAATGATTTCTCCTCTTGCAGTGATGACATGAAATATATTTTTGGTCTCTGTTAGTTGACATGCAAATGTACTCACTGTATCTCAAGTGAAAACTCATTAAAAGCCACTGGTATGCAATTGTGTTATCTCCCAGGAACACAGATAATAACATTCGTCATCACTCCCAATGCATTTCCATTTGCTAACACAGTGAAATCACCAACCTCACCTTCGTTCCCCTGAGGTTTCCATAGAAAGTTTTCATATTTTATTCCAGTTGATCAGACAAAAGCTCTAGGTGTCTATTTATCACTAAGACATTTTTAAAATTTAAATTGCAAAACGCAGCCACACGATCACCTATACAACCATGGAAACTTTGTTTCCTAATCTGTTGAGTAGGTCTGAGTTTGTAGATATTGCTAAAAGTTTCCCACCAAGTGTTCGGAATTGTTGCTTAGATAATAAATATTAAGCTAAATTAGACACATAAGAGGGGCTAATGCATAAGAAAAGTGACATCTATCCTTTGAAAATATATACTTTTCTCTAATATTTTGCTCATTTGGGAAAATAATTCCTTTTGCAAACAGATTTCCAATGCTCTTGGTTTTGTGGGTACTATGCAATTATGTGTGTAATAGACAATTAGGCAAATCTTACCCAAGTTTACTTTTCCTCGCTTCTCTATTTCTACTTATGATCACTATTGAATCTTGAAGCTGGAAGGAATCGTGGTAGCTATTATTCATTTGGCAATTTTCACAGGTTTATTGAATGTCTGTTATGGATCAGGCTCTATTTTAGGCACTGAGGATTTACACATACCCCTGGGAAACTTCAGGGGCAAATAATACACAACTAAATGAGTGAGATAAGCTCAGATGGTAATGGTTGCTATAATGAAAACTGTTTGGGGAGATATCTAAATTAAGCTTTTGATCAGGAACTACTTCAATGAGGAGATGATATTGAATCTTGAGAAAGAGCTGGCCAAGTGAAGATTTATGAGGAGAGCATCCCAGATAGAGGAAACAGCAAGTATATACAATGAGGTGCTCGACAATTTTGATAAATGAGGAATTATCTTTAATTACCTTACAATTTTGTTTTCTTATTTAGTGTCCGTCTATATTTTAACTGATGTTTGCAGTTTTCTATGAGGGTAATCATATTTTAGTAGAAAGGGATTTTTTGCCTTCAAGATATTAACCCTTTGTTACTGGTATTGCAAATACTCTCCCATTTAGTTATTTATATCTCGACTCATTTTGCTCGTTTTTTAAATAAAGGTTATATGTTGTATTTAATTCTATTAACTTTTTTATGTTTCTTAACTTTCATTATGTGCTTAGAAATAACCTCTCTACCTAAAGATATTTAGTGTTTAAGTCACTAGTAATTATTTATGTTAACACTTTATCTTTAATATTTTAAAGTATTTGATATATCTTTGCATTTACTTGAGTTGAGAAACCATTTTAGTTTTAAAAAAACGGTTAACTAGTAATCACAATGAAATTAAATAATTGACATTCTTGCTGCTTATTTTAAATGCTGCCTTATGTACTAAATTACATATTCTTGAGTCTAAATTCAGACTTTGTACTGTGTTCCTTTTAGCTATTGCTCTTTGCCAATACCAACTGTTTTGTTTTTTCTATCTTTATAATGCCATTGATGTATGTTGGGACCAGACTTCCCTCAGTCGTCTTTATCAAAAGTATCTTCGTATCACCTATTATTCCAGGTATATCTTTAAGTCCTTTTGCCAGTTTATTTTTAAATAATATTTTGATGGGAACAGAATAAAAATTATAATTATACTTACATAAAATATACATTTTTACTTTGATTATTCCTAAATACATTTTGTTGTTGTTTACTGTAATAAATATACCCACTATTTACCATACTGAACCTGTAATTAGTTCTAAAAATATATAGAATGAATTTTCTCAGATTTTCTAGGTTTATAAGAATGTAATCTACAGACAATTACATACCTTATAAGGAATTACACATTGTTATTACACGTATGTGTATATTCATTTGTTTATTTATTTATAAGAGCTAGAGCTCATATGTTTTAATATGGCTTCACCACTTACCGGCTGTGATACTTTACATCTCTTAACCACAGCATTCTGTAAAGCTGAGAGACAGTTACTTACCACACAAGGTGATTTTGACCATCAAAGGATCACATGAGTTCGTTTAGACAAAATACTTAGAACAGTGCCTATCACGTAATAAACACTATAAAGGGTTTTTTTAAAAAATCAGCACTATAATGCTGATGCCATTATTAGTATTATTTTATTGGCTGCAACTTCAAAAGAAAAGATAAATAATAGTGGTGTGAGTAAACATCTTTATTTTGCTCTTTATCTTAGGGAAGATACCCTTTAGAGGTTTCTTTTACATGTTTATTTCATCTATATTTTTATATTATGAAGTATTTAAACTTATAGACATCTTGACATTTTGTAACTTAATTTATTGGCATGCATGTTAATCCATTCTCATGCTGCTAATAAAGACATACCCAAGACTGAGTAATTTATAAAGGAAAGAGGTTTAATTGACTCCCAGTTCAGCATGGCTGCAGAGGCCCCAGGAAACTTAAAAATCATAACGGAAGAGGAAGCAAACACGTCCTTCTTCACATGGCAGCAGGGAGAAAAATGAGTGTTGCATTAGTCCATTTTCATGCTGCTGATAAAGACATGAAAGAAAGAGGTTTAATTGACTCCCAGTTCAGCATGGCGGCAGAGGCCCCAGGAAACTTAAAAATCATAACGGAAGAGGAAGCAAACACGTCCTTCTTCACATGGCAACAGGGAGAAAAATGAGTGTTGCGTTAGTCCATTTTCATGCTGCTGATAAAGACATGAAAGAAAGAGGTTTAATTGACTCCCAGTTCAGCATGGCGGCAGAGGCCCCAGGAAACTTAAAAATCATAACGGAAGAGGAAGCAAACACGTCCTTCTTCACATGGCAACAGGGAGAAAAATGAGTGTTGCGTTAGTCCATTTTCATGCTGCTGATAAAGACATACCCGAGACTGGGCAATTTTACTAAAACGAGAGGTTTATTGAACTTACAGTTCTACATGGCTGGGGAGGCCTCACAATCATGGCAGAGGGCAAGGAGGAGCAAATCACATCTTACGTGAATGATGGCAGACAAAAAGAGAGCTTATGCAGGGAAACTCTGCCTTATAAAGCCTTCAGATCTCATGAGACTTATTCACTATCAAGAGAACAGCATGGGAAAGACCTGCCCCCATGATTCAATTACCTCCCATCAGGCGCCTCCCACAATATGTGGAAATTCAAGATGAGATTTGGGTGGGAACATGGCCAAACCATATCATTATGCCCTTGGCCCTTCCAAAATCTCATGTTTTCACATATCAAAACCAATCATGCCTTTCCAACAGTCCCCAGAGTCTTAACTCATTTCAACATTAACTCGAAAGTCCACAGTCCAAAGTCTCATCTGAGACAAGGCAAGTCTCTTTCACCTATGAGCCAGTGAAATCAAAAGCAAGTTAGTTACTTCCTAGACACAATGGGGTTACAGGACTTGGGTAAATACAGCCATTCCAAATGGCAGAAATTAGCCAAAACAAGGGGCTACAGGCCCCATGCAAGTCCAAAATCAAGCGGGGGAGTCAAATATTAAAGCTCCAAAATGATCTCCTTTGACTCCATGTCTCACATCTGGGTCATGCTGATGCAAGAGATGGGTTCCCATGGTCTTGGGCAGCTTCACCCCTGTGACTTTGCAGTGTACAGCCTCCATCCCAGCTGCTTTCACAGGCTGGTGTTGGGTGTCTGTGGCTTTTCCAGGCACATGGTGCAAGCTGTCGGTGGATCTACCATTCTGGGGTCTGGAGGATGGTGCCCCTCCTTTCACAGCTCCACTAAGTGGTGCCCCAGTAGGGACTCTGTATGGGGGCTCCAACCCCACATTTCCTTTCCACACTGCCCTAGTAGAGGTTCTCCATGAGAGCCCCACCCCCATAGCAAACTTCTGCCTGGAAACTCAGGCATTTCCTTACAACTTCTGAAATCTAGGCATAGGTTCCCAAAACTCTATTCTTGACTTCTGTGCACCCACAGGCTCAACACCATGTGGAAGTTGCCAAGGTTTAGAGCTTGTGCCCTCTGAAGCCATGGCCTGAGCTGCATCTTGACCCCTTTTAGTCATGGCTGGAGCAGCTGGGATGCAGGGCACCAAGACTGCACACAGCACAGGGACCCTGGGCCTGGCCCATGAAACCATGTTTGACTTCTAGGCCTCCAGACCTGTGATGGGAGGGGCTGCTGTGATGACCTCTGACATGTTCTGGAGACATTTTCCTCATTGTCTTGGGGATTAACATTCGGCTCCTTGTTACTCATGCAAATTTCTGCAGCTGGCTTGAATTACTCTTCAGAAAATGGGATTTTCTCTTCTATTGGATTGTCAGGCTGCAAATTTTCCAAAATTTCATGCTCTGCTTACCTTATAAAACTGAATGCCTTTATCAGCACCCAAGTCACCTCCTGAATGTATTGCTGCTTAGAAATGTCTTCTGCCAGATACCCAAAATCATCTCTCTCAAGTTCAAAGTTCCACAAATCTCTAGGGCAGGGGCAAAATGTCACCAGTCTCTTTGCTAAAACATAACAAGACTCACCTTTGCTCCAGTTCCCAACAAGTTCCTCATCTCCATCTGAGACCACCTCAGCCTGGATTTCATTGTCCATATCATTATCAGCATTTTAGTCAAAGCCATTCAATAAGTTTCTATGGAGTTCCAAACTTTCCCATGTTTTCCTGTCTTCTTCCAAGCCCTCCAAACTGTTCCAACCTCTTCCTGTTATTCAGTTCCAAAGTTACTTCCACATTTTTGGGTATATTTTCAGCAATGACCCCCTCTACTGGCACCAATTTACTGTATTCATTTGTTTTCATGCTACTGATGAAGACATATCTGAGTCTGGGCAATTTCACAAAAGAAAGAGGTCTATTGGACTTACAGTTCCAGGTGGCTGGGGAGGCCTCACAGTCATGGCGGAAGCAAGGAAGAGTTCATCACATCTTACGTGAATGGTGGCAGGGAAAAAGAGAGCTTGTGCAGGGAAACTCTGCCTTATAAAGCCATCAGATCTCATGAGACCTATTCACTATTAAGAGAACGGCATGGAAAAGACCTGCCCTCATGATTTAATTACCTCTCACTGGGTACCTCCCACAGTATGTGGGAATTTAAGATGTGATTTGGGTGGGGACACAGTCAAACCGTATCAGTGTCCAGCAAAGGGGGAAGCCCCTTATAAAACCACCAGATCTTGTGAGAACTACCTCACTATCGTGACAACAATATAGGGGAATCTGTCCCCATAATTCAATTATCTCCATCTATTTTTTTCCATGACACATGGGGATTATGGGAACTACAATTCAAAATGAGATTTGAAAAATGGGAACACAACCAAACCATATTAATATGTATCTCTAAAAAGCAACATTTTAAAAAATAAACTGCAATACTATTAAGATAGAAAACAAAAGTGATATCTTCTAAGGCCAGGCACAGTGGCTTATGCCTGTAATCTCAACATTTGCAATACCAAGATGGGAGGATACCTTGATCCCAGGATTCTGAAATTGTGTGCTTGTTTACTCATGGTGTAATTTACTTTCTACTGATATCTATTATATTTTCTATAAACTGGTAGTTCAATCTGAAGGCTTGATTGGATTACAGTTACAAATACTTTGTGAAAGAGCACCCTATACTACATTCTGTGTCATTTCTGGACCTCTGGGAAGCAGATGTCGAGGCATAATTAGAAGTGCAAAAGATTTATTGGGAAAATGCCTGGGAGGATAGAGGAGAGGGGACCAAGAGTTTTATGATCTGCACAAAATTCTGAAACCTTTAAAATATATAAATTGTTTAGGATTTGCACCCTATTCTCCTTCATGTCTTCACCTGCTCCTTTTTCCCCTCCGAAAACCTTATTTGCAAATTTGAATTTCTCTGAGTTTAGTAGGCTATGATCTTTGTCATTTCTAATACTTCCACATGCTATTGGTTCCTTTGTTTGGAATATTCTTTCCATCGTGGTCAATGTGAACTGTTAATTATACTATAAAGATAAATATCATCTCCTCTAGTAAACTCACCTTCACTTACCTGGAGACTGGTTGACTGATTCTTTCTTTAAATTTCTGTAAATCCTCATATGTATGTCTAGAACAGTGCTTATCTTATGTTTTTTCACAAATTATTTGTGTGTTTGTTTCCTCATTTAACTGTGGGTTAGGAGGACTGCAAATATGCTATTTCTTCTGTACATTATTAGTGGTTAGTACAGAGCTTGGTCAATATTAGCTGTTCAAAAGAATGAGTAGGTAACTCTTCAATGAAGTATCGTTTCAAAGCGAGTTTCTCTACTCTCTTGCTCTCTGATTAAATATTAATCTTTCAAACTATTACCCAAACTGCATTTTAGGGACAATAAAACACTTAGTCGTTACATACAAGGGCTCTGAAGCCAAACACCTGAAGTTAAAATCCTATCTAAGCCACTTACTGTGTGACCCTAACCACCTTGGCCTTATTGTCTGCATCTGTTAACTAATAATTAGATTATCAATTTTATATGGTTGCTTCAAGGATTAAATGAGAAGATAGGTAAGCATTCAATAAACATTAGTTACCATTTCCAAAGATCACATCTCATTATAAAATCTTTATATTTACCTACCCCTGCATCACATGCTCCAGCTACATTAACATCACGGTTACCAATGATTCTTTTAGCTGGCCGGACGCGGTGGCTCACGCCTGTAATCCCAGCACTTTGGGAGGCCGAGGTGGGCAAGTCACAAGGTCAGGAGTTCAAGACCAGCCTGACCAACATGGTGAAACCCTCGTCTCTACTAAAAAATACAAAAATTAGCTGGGCATGGTGGCGCACGCTTGTAATCCCAGCTACTCGGGAGGCTGAGGCAGGAGAATCGCTTGAACCTGGGAGGTAGAGGTTGCAGTGAGCTGAGATTGCGCCACTGCACTCCAGCCTGGGCGACAGAGCGAAACTCCATCTCGAAAAAAAAAAAAAAATTAATTGGCTTATAATTATTTACTCTGTTCAATGCATAATTTAATTGAGCATGTATTTTCAATCAGGCACTGCTCTAGATGTTAGAGATATAGCAGTGAACAAATGGATTAAATTTTTTTTCCATCACATGGCTTATATTCTAGGGAGAGGAGGCAGGCAATAAGCAAAAAATAAATATGCTAAATATATACTCTTTGAGATAGTATACATTGAAATGGAGGAAATAATGTACAACGTGGGTGTTCAGGGAATGCTGAGGGGGTGTTGTTCTAAATAGGGAGTTCAAGTAAAACCTCACTGAAAAGGTGATATTTGAGAAAACACCTGGAGAAAATAAGGGAGCAAGTAATGTAGATATTTGAGGAAAAGCAGTTCAAAACAATAAGGAACTGCTTTTCGTTCAGAACAAAGGCTGAATTCTTGAAGCAGAAATGTGCTTGGCATATGCAAAGAATCATGGGGAGGTCATATCGACCAAAGAAGAATAAGAAACAGGCACAATAATCGAGGCTAAAGTCACAGAGGTAGCAGGTTCCAAATGACATGAAGTGTGTGTTTTTGCTTTGAGCGAGCTGGAAAGCCATTGCCAGTTTTGAGTGTACGAGTGATGTGATGAATTTTTAAAAGAACATTCTAGAAGCTGTGTGCAGAATAAACTATAGATTGATAAGGGTTGTAGCAGAAATACCAGGTAGGAGTCTATTCCAGTAATCCAGATGAGGGATAATGATGATTTGGTTGACAGTTGTAATGTTAGAGATGATGAGAAGTGGGCCAGTTTGAAAAGTATTTTAAAAGAGCATACAGGATTTGCTGATGAATTGGATTTGGGGTAAAAAAGTAGAGTAGTTGGGCATAATAATAATAATAGCTAATGCAGTTGTACTTAATACATAGTCAAGACTATTAAAATTTTAAATAAGTATTAAGTAATTTAGTTTTCAGAAACAATGAATAAATTATTCCTGGCACATATGAGTACTCAATATTTACTAATTGAGGCTCAGAGAGGATAACTAGCTTACCCATGCTATGCAGCTAGTAAATAGTGGATCCAAGATTCAAACCGAGACAGCGTAACTACAGAATTCATGATTTTAAGTACTGCATGATGGATAGATGCTTTGAAAGAACGTTAGGGACAGGGTCTGGGATCCATGAGAATAAAGGAGGCCAGTGATTTTGTGAGCTCAGCAGCCATGAGCAGGAGTGGCGCTAAGAGGCCCGGGGAGATACCTGCTACCCCAAACATTGACTCTTCCCTGTGCAGGATGTTAGAAGCCCCCCAAACTCCAGTAGTGTTCTACAGAGAGATAGTCAATAGACAATTTCTTAATTAGCCAGATTTTTTAAAAAATGGCTTCCCATTTCATCCATACATAGGCATTTGCTTATTTTGCCTAAAAGGGTATAACACAATTTGTCAACCAAAATGAGATTAATGTGAAAATTTTGTTGTTTGCTGGATTGCCACATTGAGGAATTATTTCACAGTTTTGATGAGTGAGCAGATATTAATTGAGAAACATGGAGTGACCAGAGAAGGTCAATCAACCTGTCTGTGTTTATCAGCAGCTGCTCCTTTATGTCATATCTGTGTTCTGTGGGGGCCAACCACTCAAGAAGGCTCAGACCTTGGCTTAGCCTCTTCTCAGAAGCTCATATGAGCTCCAGCCATTGCTAAGTGCTCTGGGCATGCTGTATCCATAGTGTACACTCACACCTGGACACAGAGCATGTCCTGGTGCCCTGTATGGGGAGGACAAAAGACCCACTGTCTCACACCAAGTTCTCCTACAAAATCCCTGCTGTTTTCCCATCAGTGTAATTATCAAACTGGGAGTGATTTCCACCTCCCCCTTTCTGGGAATATTCATCAATATCTGGAGACATTTTTGGTTGCTATAACTGGTGGGAGGTGAGTGCTACTGACAGTGGGTGAAGGCCAGAGATGCTTCTGAATATCCTACAATGCAGAGTATCTCTGTGCAAAGAATGATCCGGCTTAAAACGTTAATAGTGCTGACGATGAAAACTCTGGTGTAGGATGAAGCCTTCCTTGTCTTAGTTTAGGTTGGGTTATTGGGGTGGGACAGATTACCTCAGAGCTTATAGGACACACAGAAATCTGAATAGTCGGGGCCATTGGTAAGAGGTTAAAGGACAGGACAGTCAGAAGGTGATTGGCTGAAGAACTCAGCAGAATCCATTTCCCTTGTCTTTCCCATTATTGCTAGGGAAAGAAAGGGTGCCAAAACCTGAAGAAACAGTCCCCTGGTGCAATAGCAGCCAATGAGAAAATGTTGCTGGTGAGAAAACGATTGCAACATATCATAACAATTATATTTTTAAATAAGAAGCCACAGATGTATAGCCATTATCTAGCTATCTTCTCTCCTGTTAGCTTCAAGCTCTCTAAACTCTTTCTTCCCGGAAAGAGGCAATTAATGGCGCCTGCCTTAAAGTTTCTTTCTCTTTTACTTCTTTCTCTCTGAGAAACGGGATTTTTTTTAACGTGTCTCTTTTCCCTTAGTTCTCTACTAAAATCAAGTTGGTGCTATCTATGTTATACTTCCAATGTTAAGTGAATATGAAAGTGTCTTATTTATACAGTCTTACCTCTGTTGAGATCAAGGAATCAGTCATGTTCTTGTGGTGGTAGGAAAGTGAAGTGTCAGGACAAAACAAGTTGCAGACTTCTGATTAACCAGGAAGCTAAAATGCAGTCTACTGGGAAGTCTGTGCATAGGCGCCTGATCTGTCCCGGGAGGCGCAGTAAACCTAACTCTAAAACCACACTCATTTGGCCTCATGAGAAAAATAATGTTAAAAGCTTAATTTCACACAATGAATATCTATTGCTGAAGAGTTCTGAGTTTTCCACGATATAAAAAATGTATTAAAAATGGATGATTACCTAACGGAGACAGGGTTAGTCATCTATGAAATGATTCTCCAAAATAATACTGAAACACACACACACGCCACATACACATTTTGGGGGAGTAAACCCTTATGAAAGCTTACAAATTAAACTCTGCCAGTCGTTTATATACCTACATGAGTGGTTTTATCAGCTTACCTCTGGAAAGCACATTGAATTTGCTATTTGTCACTAAAGGTAGGTTTTAACAGTATTGATTTAAGACTGCTGGTAACAAGGAAAGATAACTAGTGGTCCTATGAGTTAGGTGTCTAAAGTATTCAATGAGATGGTTATTAGGGAAGCAAAGTGAAATTGTAGGACAAGCGAGGCTCCTGGCTTCTGGTGAATGAGGAATTCAGAAGGCAGGCAGTCTGCTGAGAAATGTTCCTGCTTGTTCTGCCAGCCTGACCCGGGTGGCCATAAAGACAATTGGCTAATTTAGGAAAAAAAGCAAAATAATTATGTGAATAAATAATGTTACACAGTTGGGGTTATTTCTATCCCTCCATAACAGAAATGGGCAAACTATGGCCACTTAAAAGACCAAGGTACAGAGTGACATCACCAAGATGGCTAACAAGAGTTACCTGGTGCTCGTCTTCTCCTCCACAAAAAGAGACAAAAAACAAATAAACAACTATATTTTGAGTACAGTGACTGAGGAAGCACTATTGAGAGCACCAGGGGAGTGGTAAAAACCCCACAGAGCAATGAAATCCAGGACAGCACCATAGAGAGGGGAATGAGGAAGCCTGCCTTTGCAACACTGTCTCCCCCATTGGGATCATCTCAGAGTCATGGGGAAATTAATCTTACAGTTAAAAGGTAAGCTACAGATCTGCAGTAGTCCTCATTTCTGCCACAAACATTAACAATCCTTGCTACAAGAGAGTCCCCCGGTCCTCATAGTCTCTGAATCCAGTTTGGAGAGTAGCTTGGAGTTTGTGCAGCTGCATTGCCTCAGTAGGAACTCAACATGAGCACCCTCCACACCAGCGACCTAAACTGCTATGACAGCACCATCTTGAAATGGACGCACTAATACAGTGCATCCTGCTCTGGGGACCAGTAGCAATGGACTCTCTTCATCTCTGAGGTCCTGCCATCATGTCATCAGGTGCATATGGTTGCCTGCAGCATCACGATCCCAGCTGCCCAGAGCCTAGGCCAGACTGAATGACTGAGACCCTGACATCCAAACCTGCATGGCAACCCCATGCCCTCAGGAAACAAGCAGACCTGCACAGCATGCAGGGAGCATGACAAAGCTGAAATGGTGTGTTATTCATTGAACATTAAAAGTGATGAGCACTACAGGTGGTTTCTGATGAAATAAAGAGTCATTTCAATAATTCTGAGCGTTTTTTTGGTCACATCTAACTGAAAAGCAACAATGTATTCAGCGTCTATGGAATCCAGGATGTTTAAAACATTCAAATTTTATTATCAGTATAAATGGATACATAATTAATAAGTGTATTGCTGATTAAAGTAAAATAGGCAAGGTATAAGCAGGTATTCCTGACAATCAGCCCTTTGTTACTGCTCAGAGTTCCCTGGGTTAACCATACTCTGAATCAAAATCAGATGCTACTATGTGAACTCAAAAGGAAGTGAAATAAAAATACAATTTCCTGAAATAACTACCAGTAAGCATCACAGTAGAAATAGTCTAGGCTCTGAAATCAAGCAAACCTGGATTATAATGCTATTCTCTGCATTTTAGCAATCTTGTGCAGAAAACCTCTCAGAGACTTACTTTTCTATTTGTAGTATAGGAATATTACCTTCTAATTCGTAAGTTTATTGTGAAGGTTAAACAATGAGACAATATATGTAAAATGCCTAGCATATAACAGGTGCATGCAAATATTAACTACTATATAAAATTTATTGATTTGCCTTATTCTCAACTAATTTATCTTCATGTAGAATCTAATTTATAAATTTAAAATAAATTCCCACAGATTGTCTTTTCCTCTTGAGAATTTATGTTTTATTATTTTTACTATCACTATTATTATTTCGTTATTAGTAGTAGTATTTCAATTGATCAATTTTTGATGATTTGGAGAATTGTCCAGAAACTAAACAATCCTGACATTTTAGAAAGAGTAGCTGTGTTGTGAGCTACTCATTCACAAAGGACATTGCATGAGATAAGAAGTGTTCACTGTTATTTCCAACCTCCTGTTTTCCTTTTAGTTCATTGTTTTTGTCTGGGCTACTATAACAGAATACCTGAGGCGGGGTAATTTATAAAGAACAGAAATTTATTTGTCACAGTTCTGGAGGCTGGGAAATTCAAGATGAAGCCACCAACATCTGATGGGGACCTTCTTGCTGTGTCCTCAATAGTGGAAGGCAGAAGGGCAAGAGAGGAAGAACTTCCTCTGTCAAGTCCCTTTAAAAGGGCACCAAATCCCATTCATGAGAGAGGAGTCCTCGTGACCTAATTATATCTTAAAGGCTCCACCTCTTAAAACCATCACACTGGCAACACCAAAATTTTGGAAGGGACATACTCAAATCATAGCAGGTATTGAAACATTATAAGTAGAGAAATGCAACTTAAATTGTTGGGAAAAAGAAGACACAAGACTACATGCTATATAATTTTATTTGTGTAAACTGTATAAACAGGTAAAGCTAATATAATCTGTTAGAGTCAGAATAATTGTGACCCTAGGTGGAAAAGGCTGTGTGTGTGTGTGTGTGCACATTTGTGTATGTATTGGGAGGGTTAGGGAGTGAAAACCTCTGGGGTGCATGAAGAGGACCGGTGATGGTGATATCTTATTCTTAATCATGGCGCAAGTTACATGGGGTTCATTCAATTTGTGAAAATTCAGCAAGATAAATCCTCTTAATGTGTTAGATTATCTGTATATGTACTATATTAAACACAAACTTTTAAACACATGATCATGGCAAAAGCATTATATTTATAATTATGTATTTTTTGGAATAGTTGAAAAAAGAAAGAGAACTAAAAATTACCCAAAATTCTACCTTCAAATTATAGTCAGTGCTGACATTTTATTTTATTATTCTGCTATTATTACTCTTTTCAAACAAAACCAGAGTCATGGTACATGTGGAATTTGTATCCTACTTTTGATAATTTATATTATTTTTCATAAATTCTGAATGTCATGAAATATGTTTTGAAAATTTAATTTATAATACCAATGTAGTATTGCATTATATGGATATGCCATATCTTATTTTACTAGTCTCATCTGCATAGCATTTAAGTTGTTTCCTTGGAAGTTGTTTCCTTGGTTTTGTGTTGGTTTTTTTTTGAGACAGAGTCTGGCTCTGTCACCCAGACTGAAGTGCAGTGGCCCCATCTCGGCTCACTGCAGCCTCCACCTCCTGGGTTCAAGCGATTCTCCCACCTCAACCTCTGAAGTAGCTGGGATTACAAATGTGCACCACCATGCCCGACTATTTTTTGTATTTTTAGTAGAGACAGGGTGTCACCATGTTGGCCAGGCTGGTCTTGAACTCCTGACCTCAAGTAATCCGTCCCCCTCAGCTTCCCAAAGTGCTGGGATTATAGGCATGAGCCACCGCACCTGGCTATTTTCATGTTCTTTTGCTTATAAAGATGCTATTATCAACAATATTGTATGTGAGTCTTTGTGTCTCTCTGAACATTTCCTTAAATTCTTATAAGTGAAATTACTGAGTCCAGAGGTATAAATAACTTAAGCTTTTGATAAATATTATCATTTTCCTCTCTTAAAAAATCCCATGAATCCTTATACTCTTACCAGCAGTATTCAAAGGTACCAATCTCTCTGCACCATTATCATCACAAGATGATACAGTTAATATTTATCAATATTTTACCAGCTCTGTCTTCTACCAAGTTCCTTTCCTCATGTATCTCTAGAAATCCCTAAGGAATCTGTTCATGTTTCATGCATCCAGCTTGTTCTTATTTTCTATCTCAACCAGTTGTCTGATTCCAGCTTGTTATCTACTTACTGCCAGTTCCTAACATGCTTCCATTGCTCAGCTGTCATTCTTCCCTTTACTGTTTCTCCACAAGTATAGAAAAATGCCTTTTCTTCAATTCTCTACAGTGCAAGATAAGGCTGTGTTGAAACAATTTAACCAGACTTTAACAAAGGCTTGGAGAAAACATAAAAGGTTCAAATTCCAGATATGTAAAATCGTGTTGTAGTTATAGATATTCTAATACCCCTAAAGTCTCAAACCTTTCAATCAAAGTCACAGGAAGTTCTTAGGTTGATTCTGACACCTTGCAATTATATCTGTAATCTCTTACTATTATCCAGCTACCATTTTTCAGGGAGCAGTTCACCTCCTCTACAGGAGAATGACCTTGAACATGTGTCCTATAACATGTAACCGTGACTCCAGCTTGTATAGATTTATTCTATCTGCATGATGGCAGTGCAGCATTAAAAAAAATCTAGTAATATTTCTGCATTTAGTGACATCACATTGAAATCAGCCATGGTGGGAATATTTACACTAGGGAAATTTAAAAACGCTTCAAATGAGGGCTTATTGTTTTGCTGATCATCTACACTTAAAAATATGATAGAGAAAATGTTAACAATGCAGATTAAACCTAAAAGGGTGTCATGGCTGTAGGCATTGCATTGTGAATAGTAAAAAACTGGGAAAATATCCTTCTACTATTTGAAAACTATTATCTGATTCAGTGAAGAAGCTATTCCTGTCATTGATGAACCAGTGATGTTCCAACATATATCTTTGTTGTTTCACTTTCATCTTACTCATTAAAACACATATAAATATCAACCAACATTTATGTGGAAACTAAACACATGGCCGGCATGGTGGCTCATGCCTGTAATCCCAGCACTTTGGGAGGTCGAAGTGGGTGGATCATTTGAGGCCAGGAGTTCGAGACCAGCCTGGTCAACATGGTGAAACCTCATCTCTACTGAAAATACAAGAATTAGCTGGGTTTGGTGGTGCATACCTGTAATCCAATCCCAGCTTATCAGGAGGCTGAGGCAGGAGAACCGCTTCAACCCGAGAGGCACAGGTTGCAGTGAGCCAAGATCTCACCACTGCACTCCAGCCTAGGTGACAGAGTGAGGAGATTCCAGCTCCAAAATGAAAATAAAAAAAAAAAGAAAAGAAACTAAACACATTAATCAACTGCAACCATAGTTTGGTTATGGATACAAAAGTCTGGCAAAATTCAATAAAAGCATTTTGTAAGAATCAATAGGTTCTTGGATATTTTTTAAAAGTGTTGTATATTTGAGTAATATTTGTAAATTATATGCTAGTACTTCTTTAAAACAATAAACCTTAAATATAAATATGTGTGCATATGTATACTGGTGGGTGTCACACCCACATACAATATTTTGGTTTTAATATAAAACTGGTTGTTAAGCAATTGCCGGTGCACTGTTGACATAGAACCTATGTGACCTTCTGGATTTTAATTATGGTGAGATAGGAAGGCATGGAGGGGGTTTTTAGGAGAGGAAATAACATAATTTAACTTATGATTTAACAGGATATAAGAGGATCACTATAGCTTGCATGCTGAGAACAGACTGAGAGCACAATGGTAGACATAGGAAAACCTAGGAGGCTACTGGCAATATTCCAGGTCATAGACTATGGTGGCTTGAACCAGGGTAGCATGAGTAGGGATAGCAAGAAGTTGTCAGCTCTTGCATATATTTTGAAGTTAGAATCCACAGGATTGTTGATGGCTTAAATGTACTTTTTGAAAGGAAAAGTGGAATTAAACATTAGTCCAGGCTGGGCGTGGTGGCTCACGTCTGTAATCCCAGCACTTTGGGAGGCCGATGTTGGTGGATCATGAGGTCAGGAGTTCAAGACCAGCCTGACCAACATAGTGAAACCCAGTCTCTACCAAAAATACAAAACAGTAGCTGTGCATGGTGGCGCATACCTGTAGTCTCAAATACTCTGGAGGCTGAGACAGGAGAATTGCTTGAACCTGGGAGGCGGAGGTTGTGGTGAGCTGAGATCATGCCACTACTGCACTCCAGCCCGGGCAACAGAGCAACACTCCATCTCAAAAAAAAAAATTAGTTCCAAGGTTTTTGACCTAAGCAACAGGAAATTTGGAATTACCGTCCACTGTAGAAAACACTAAGAGTAGATAGGGAAGACTAGCAGACTAAATTTTGGTTGATACTTGTATTTACATTAATCCTCAGATTAGAGGAGATTGTACTGGAAAAAGAGACTTGCAAGGCTGGTCAAAAACGCAGGGAAAACAAAATAAGTGTGAGGTCTTAGAAGCCAGGTGAGAAGAGTATTTTAGGAAATCAGGAGTCATCAACTGTGTCATATCCTGCCAGTGGCTCAAATAAGACGAAGACAGAAACAATCACTACATCTAGCAATAGAAGTATTATTTGGCAACCTGGGATAAGAGCAGCTTCAGTGGAGTGGTGTGGTAAAAACCTTATTTGGATATTTCAACAGAAAACAAGAAGAGATACAATTCTGGCAAGGAATACAGACAGCTGTTTCAAGGAGTTCTTCTGTAAAGAGAAAGAGAAAATGGGGCATTTGTTGGAAGTTAAAATGAGGTACAGTTGGAGCTTTTTTGTAAACACAATGAGAGCAATATTGAAATGTTTGTATACTAAAGGCAATGATCTAGCAGAGAGGGGTTGTTTTTGTCTGTCTTATGTTGCCATAATAAAATTCCATAGATTGGAAAATGTATAATGAAAATGTATTTCTGTTACAGTTTTGCAAGCTAGGAAGACCAAGACTATGGCCCTGGCATCTAGGCAGGGAGCTTCATGCAGTGTCATCTCCTGTTGAAAGGCAGAAAGGCAAGATAAGGTGAGGTTAAGCCATTCTCATGATAACTAACTGACTCCAGTAATAATGACATTAATTTATTCATAAAAGCAGAGCCCTCCTGACTCAGTCGCCTCTTATTGTACCCCACCGCCCAACACTATTGCACTGGGAACCAAGTTTTCCACGTATGAACTTTGGGGAACACATTGAAATGATAGCAGGGGAGAATCTGATGATGCAGACGAGAAAGGGGATATTGCTTGAATAGGCAATAAGGGACAGAATCTAGTGTGTAAATGGGAGTGAACTCTGTAGTTAGTCAGGATCATGGACGATTACACATAGCAACAAGAAAGAAGGTAGAATACATGGCCATAGTCACAGGTGGGTGTCTAGATGAAGAAGTAAGAGCTTTGGAAAATTCTGTCTGCTTCTATCTTTTTCAGAGGATGAGCATGGGCAAAGAGCTTTTAAAAGATGGAAAAGAGAAAAGAAAGTATAATATGGCCCTCTAGGTGAGTGAAAAAGTATGTTCTAGGGAGATGATGTTGTTTGGCTGTGTCCTCACCCGAAATCTCATCTTGAATTGTAATCTCCATTATCCACATGTGTCAAGGTCAGGACCAGGTGGAGGTAATAGGATCATGGGGGAGCTCTCCCTCATACCATTCTCATGATAGTGGGTGAGTCTCACAAGATCTGATGGTTTTATCAGTGTCTGCATTTCCCCTATTTGTACTCATTCTCTGTCCTGCCGCCCTGTGAAGAGGTGCCTTCCACCATGATTATAAGTTTCCTGAGGCCTCACCAGCCATGCGGAACTGTGAGTCAATTATATCTCTTTTCTTTATAAATTACCCTGTCTCAGGTACTTATTCATAGCAGTGTCTGAATGGAATAATACAGGAGATAAATGTGATTGGATGTCTTTCACATAACTGAAATCTATATACTAAAAATTAAATCCCAACTTTCCTTCACCTGCATTACTATTCAGTGCTAATTAGTATCTAAAATTCTTTGAGTGGGACACTAGGCTCAGCACTGTATCATTATCTTATTTGATCTTCACTATAACTCTATTTGTTAGAGATAGCTGGTTTTCACATTTTACAGATGAGGAAATAGAAGCTGTGAGATACACACATACACACACACACACACACACATACATACATACATATATATACATTTACCAAACTATTAAGTGGCAGTACATTACTCAAATTCAGTCTATATTCAGGATCATAGTCCTTAACTACATAGAGAGCCATATAGGACATTATCAGAACTCTAGATTTTACTCAGCAATAAATGTATGTTTTACACTACAATGATATCTCAATTAATTGCCCAAGTAAGAATTTGAGAAGTCACTCTGATAGGCAGAAAAGTGGTCCTTGCCTGCAGATATCTGTGTCCTAATCCCTGTAATCTATAAATCTGTTACATTGCATGGCAAAGAGGAATTAGGGTTACAGATGGAATTAATGTTGCTAATCAACAGATAGGAAAATTATCTGGGTATGACCAAAGTAATCAGAATGGTTCTTAAATGTGAAATAAGCGTGCAGAATGAAAGATAATTAAAGAGATGGCATTATGAGAGGCCATGGTCTGACATTGCTGGCTTGAAGATGGAAAGTGGGGCCATGAGCCACGGAATGTGGGTGGCCTCTGGAAGTTGGAAAAGGCAAACAATCCAGATTTCCCCCTCCAGTCTTCAAAAGGAATATAGCTCTGTGTGCTTTTGATTTTTGTCCAATGGTATCCATTAATACTTCTGACTCCCAGAATTGTATGATAATACATTTTTGTTATTTTAGGCCACTAAGTTTGTGGTAATTTGTTACAGCAACACTAGGAAACTGATAGTCATCATTAACTCTTCTTTGTACCTCTCCACCATTTCTATCAAAGTCATAATGAAAATTTGTGTGGGTTTTATCTTTAATTTTTGTTTCCTTATCACTCCCTCACCACCATGTTGTCTTAGAAAGGATTTAACGTTCTTACTGGGTTAATATCTTCAAAAAAGTTCATTTTCTTTTCTAGCTTTATTTTTGTTTAATTCAGTACCTCATTCTCTCTCCACTGAATATTTGTGGTATTATCTTTGCTAGTTTTCTTGCCTTTTGCACTTAAGCCTTGGTCCATATTTGTGCAAAGTGATCCATCATTCTAAAATGCATGCAATGACACAGGGGAGTATGTAGAAGAGAGGGACTTTAGTGAGAGCCACCAGCATGAAGGAAGTTGGATTTTTTTCCCCCTATTTCCATGGAGATTGGTTTCTTTAGATAATTCATTATGCATTAACTTGCTCTTGTTATTGCTGACAGGATATTTTATTTTGTTTAGAAACTACAACATGTGCAAAGCACAGGAATGTAGATGCTTACCACAACTTACAGTTATGTGGGTGCTTCTCTACTTCCTGTTCTCATCACGGGACATTACAGTGAAAGAGAGAGATGACTTTTCACATTCCTGGTTAAGAAGCCATTCATAAGCAGCAAAAAAGAAAAACCATTAATCCAGCTGATTCCTAAATCCTGGTAATATGTATTCAAATTGTTTATTTGACATTATAGAATGAAGACTGAACTTGGAATCTTAAACATCGAAGGTGAATTCTACCTTTAACTCTTATTGCATATATGTCCTCAGTACAAGTTACTGCACCTGTCAAACCTGTTTCCTCATCTGGAAAAATGAACGTAGAAAGGAAATTAACTTGGGTTGGGAGTTGGGCTACACAGATATGTACATTGTCTCATCTAATCTCCAGAAAAAAGCAAAGAACCATTAGTGCACAGACTTGTCTTTTCACTCTTCTATCTAAAAAACCAAAACTTTTGTGAATTATAATAGTAGAAGAGGCTGAAATATGAACTCTGAATAACTGTGGACCTTAGCTATAATTCTGGGAGGCAATATCCATTTCTCCCAAAGGTTACATTGGGAAACCTGGCATCTACTAACTACTTTGCTGTTGATAAGATATGTGACTTTAGACAAGCTATGTGCTCCCACCTGGGCTCACTTTCTGCCCCCTTCTTAAAATGAGAGGATTGGATTATTTCTACAAACCCTTCCCTTTTATATTCTATGCCAGGAATTGGCAACTATCTTCTACAAAGGGCAGATAGTAAATATTTTAGGCTTTGCAGACCAAAATGTGTCTGTCAAAACTACTCAACTCTATCTGTACAGAACAAAGACAGCTGTAGATAATATGTAAATTAATTGGCATGACTGCATTAGAGTAAAACTCTACTTACAAAACAGATTGTGGCCTGAATTTAGCCCAGAGAACTTAGTTTGATGAGCACTGGTCTACGGAACAATGAAGAATTTTGTGTGTGACCAATTCCACTCTTCCTTTTTCTGTTTCGATCAATATAGTCAGAACTAATTTTGTTCATGCCTCGCCTAAAGACGTCTCTCTGTTGAAGTGGAGTTTATGTGCTTCAATCTTTTTTGTTTAAGTCAGGATTAAGCTGAAAATTTTGAGAAGTAGATAGACAGGTTTTTGGCTGTAGCTTATTAAGAATGGCATTGGCTGTCTTAAGCATACATGAATACTAACATGTTCTACATATGAACATGACAGAAATGAAGAAACCATTAATGAATAAAAGTTGTGTGATAGTTATGAATTTGGATAGATTTAAGATCCTACTCTCACCTATTTGTTCCAATTTTTGTGTGTGATCATATTATCATAGCCAATATATTGACATCAATCAAAATACACATTGGATTGCATTTTAAGTTATCAAACATTGCTTTTTTGAAATGCACGGAGATCCTTAATGAGGCTTCTTGGCTATAAGAGAACGTTTCACAAAGGATGGGGCATAGAGGGTAATTAAGAATTTTCATGTATTTCTGCAGATGGTAGATGGACAAATGGCCTGTTAAAGGTATTTGATTAGGTTAAGCAACTGTCGCAGGAAAGTGACTTGGAAATCACTGTCAAAGCCAGAATTTGAACAATAATATAACTTTAGGTCTGTGTACTCCAAGTTTTTCTTTATGAATGGCTTAGCCTGTTCAACAACGGTAGCATTACTTTAGGACTTTCTTTTTCTTTTGCTGTTGTTTAATTCAGCTAGCTCTTTGTGGTAAAGATGAATCTGATGGCAATGTATGTCACCAAAGGTTTTCATCACAGCAAGAAGTACTTCTGAAGCTGGAGGAAGCTTTGGGCACGTTGACAAATTTCCCCAAAGCAAGACTGCAGTATGGGCTCCTAAATCAGCAAGTGTTTTGATATTTGAACGTTCTCTTTATTTTCTATTCTCACTGTTTCTTTCTGTTCTGCTATGCCTTCAACTTCACTTGTTCAGTGACTTCAGTCGTAGAAAATATTCAGAGGGCATGGGCAGATGGTGAATTCACCAGGGAGTTTATGCAATTCTCTGATTCATTTCATCATTCTAGAATTATACGGAAATAAGCCCAGTATGAGCTTAAGCATATTCTGCCTTGAAGAATGAAACAAAAAAAATGCACCAAAAATGATTAAAACATAAATTTAAGTAGTCTTCTATTTGCCCTGTAGAATATTTCTAATTAGATTTTAGCTGAATTCTGTCAGTTCCTTACCCCTAATAGCTGCATTTTTCAGTTCTGGATAACATTTTATCAGCGTTTATTTTATTCTGATAATGATATTTTCTCATGACTTTTATCTGATCAACCTTTCATGAATTTTATAAATAAATACGTATTTATTGTATGAGCTTCAACATTATTGTGCTTACTTTTGGCGTGATCTATTTTTGTTATTTTACAAATTGCAAACACAAAATTTAACATAGGATACAAAAATATCATGCATATTAAACACATACACACACACACACACATCCATATGCAATCTGGTGCCGCGTAAAGAACCTGTCAATTCCACTGGTTCTCAGTGAGATGCAATTTTGTCCCATGTCACACATTTGGAAATGTTTGGAGATATTTTTGGCTGTCACAGCCTGGGGTGAGAGGAGACAGGGAGAGAGTCTAGTTGCATCTAATGGGTACATGTCAGGGATTTTGCCAATCGTCTGCTATGCACAGTCCAGACCCTCATACCCAACATGGAAAAAAAAAAAATATCCAGCTCAAGTTACCAATAGTGCCCAGGTCTAAAAAATTCAGGTCTGATTTAAAAGCAAGTAAAAATGTACACAGATAATTCAGGCAATTCTATATCATAGCACAGATCTTTAACATGCCATAAGTCCTTACAGTACATATGGGAAAGTTTTACAGGAAAGTGCTAGAAGTTTTTTTTCTGATGGTATGCAATCTGATGGTATGCAATGTTCTTATGTTAAGAACATTGCAAAGTAGAGAGTCTTACAATGCACCCAAATTAATATTTTTTTTCTTGAGAAATGACCAGGAGGATTTGATTAAGAATATATATTTATATTTGTTGCTATCTTTGTAGTTATATCTGCATAGAACATTTTTTTCTATTAATTGCTGTCCATCATTCTATTCCATTTCTTTGCTACCCGTACTTGAGTAATAGAGGAGCTGCTATGTTAATTCAATATAAGCTTTGACCCTGGAAATTTGGGGAAAGACATTGGGAGTGAAAATCCACTCTCTCTCTCTTTCCCTATGGCTGCTAAACCTATAATATGCAATGTACCAGATATTTCTAAGACTGTACTTTTGATTACATTAATTGAAGAGGCACTGAAGATCTAGAGGGAGACAGAGATAAACAAAAAGAGGAAGAAGTTGTATAATAAGCTGTTCTGTGCATTATGAATGTATTTTCCACTCTGGCACTTTTTCAAAAGTAGGAAATAAAAAATAAAGTTGCTCTCTCTCTCTCTTTCTTTTTTGACTGAGTTTCGCTCTTGTTGCCCAGGCTGGAGTGCAATGGCGCCATTTCAGCTCACCACAACCTCCGCCTCCGGGGTTCTAGCAATTCTCCTGCCTCAGCCTCCTGGGTAGCTAGGATTACAGGCATGCACCACTACACCCGGCTAATTTTTGTATTTCCTAGTAGAGACGGAGTTTCACCATGTTGGTCAGGCTGGTCTCTAACTCCTGACCTCAGGTGATCTGCCTGCCTCGGCCTCCCAAAGTGCTGGGATTACAGGCGTGAGCCTCTGTGCCTGGCCAACTGTTGTTTCTTTGAATGAGAAACACTGGAAATAGACTTTAATGAGAGAACATGAAGGTCAAGATTATTTTAGTCATACAGTCATATATGTGCACACGTGTGCACACACACCTTTGCACATATAAATCCATAATGTGTATGTTATCTGCTACTTTTACTTATGAATGTCCTGTAAATGCCTTTTTATTTCCACTTACATCACTATTTTCATAACTGCTGAATCGTTCATGGTTTTACATCACTATTTTCATAACTGCTGAATGGTTCATTTTCTTCACTAAGCTATGCGTTTCTTGATTGGAATTTAGGTGGTTTGTTACCAGAGTTTCCCTGATAAAACAATGCTGGAGTGATCATGCTTGTGCATACTCTTTATGCATTTTTTGCTATGATCTTCAGAAGTATTTCTAGAAGATCTGTTGAGTCAAATAATATTTAATTTAAACAATTTTGAAGCACAGTGCTAATTCCCCTTCTCGAAAGGTTGAGACAAGTTGCATTCCCACCAGTGCGCAGATATGCCCACATCATATACCTTTCCTGACAGCGGGAGACCTCAGACTCCTCCATCTTTGTTAATATTTTCCTAATTATCACTATGAAGGGTAAAAAAACCCTTCATTTTCGTCTAAAGTTTTGATAAATAGTTAAGGTGAACATCTTTTCATTTTTACTAACCATTTTCAATTCTTATTTTGGCATTTTCAATTCTTAATTGGCTTTTCATGTTTGCTGCTCAGTTTTAAAAAATGTTACTCATCTTTTTAGTTTTGATTTATATAAGCTCTTTGAATATTAAGAAAATTAATCTGTCAAATGCATTACAAACATTTTTTCCCAGATTGTCTTTTAACTCTCATTAGGGTATTTTTTAGCTAAAAAGAAGCTTTATATTTTTATGTTATCCTATTTATCATTTTTTAGAAGTTCTTGGGATGCTAGTGAAGTTTAGAAAGGCATGACCTTCATCAAGATTATAAAAAGTATTCGTACATAACTCCTTCAACTATAATTTAATTTTTAACATTTAAATATTTGATTTATCTGGAATTGATTTGAGAGCTTTGGAGTGAGGTACTGCAATCAAGCTTAGTGACCAGTGCTTAGGCTGTATAATAAGAAAGACTTGTATTAAGGTCTGAGCTCCACCACTTAATTGCCAAGTGACCTTGAAAAAAATCACCTAACCTTTTGGAGCCTGTTTTTTTAATCTGTGAAAAGGGACAACCATACTCCCTAACTCACAGGTTTGTGATGAAAATAACAGTTCAAAGAATTTAGAGCAAATGTTGGAACATATTAAGCATATTATTAATGTTAGCTGGACTTCGTCTTGTTATTACTATTCCAAGTAGGTAAACAGTTTTCCCTAAATGATTTATTGATTAGTCTACCTTTTACCCAAAGACTGAAAATGTTATCTTCAGTATATACTTAATTACAATATACAATCAGACAGACATATGTCTAAATGTCTAAACCCTCTAATCTGTTATATTGTTCTGCCTGTGCATCTGGGTAACACCATTTCAATTACAATAGCATTTAGGGTAGTTTTTAATGTCTAGTGGGCAAAGTCCCTGCCATTACTCTACTTACTTGATCTTTGTATAGATATTCTTCCATATTATTTCCTTCCAGATAAACTTTGGAATTTTGGGTTGAGATTCACACACACACAGAATCCCATTCAGTAATATTTTAACTTGTTTTTTAAGTGAAAGAACGATATTATAATTGTATATTAATTTTACTATCAGTTTCATTCATTTCTGATGTGTAAAAAAAAATGATGTTGTCTTTTCCAAAACATTAGAGTATTCTCA
>NW_016812457.1:65353-74272 GCF_001698545.2 Rhinopithecus bieti
TTTTTTGAGATGGAGTCTTGCTCTGTCGCACAGGCTGGAGTGCTGTGGTGCGATCTTGGCTCACTGCAACCTCTGCCTCCCCGGTTCAAGAGATTCTCCTGCCTCAGCCTCCTGAGTAGCTGGGACTACAGCTAATATTTGTATTTTTAGTAGAGACAGGGTTTCACCGTGTTAGCCAGGATGGTCTCCATCTTCTGACCTCGTGATCCGCCCGCCTCGGCCTCCCAAAGTGCTGAGATTACAGGCGTGAGCCACCGCCCAGCCAAAATAATTTTTAATAACAGTAAGCATCCTTTGCTTGTTCCTGGAATTAATTTTGAACTTTATTTTTTATGATTAAATATGCTGTTTTTAGTTTGAGTCATATATTTAAGTTGTTAAGAAAGCACAATGCTAATTGCCCATCCAAAAGTTAGAAAATTTGCATTTGCAACAGTATGCATAAATATGCCCACATTCCGTGACGTCCCTGACAGCAGATTTCCTTATGTTCTTTCCTTTTGCTAATGTTTTCTTTGTTATCAATTTGAAAGGTCAAAATATCTCATTTTAATCTCTTTACAGACACAGGAAGAACTGATATCTTTAAATCACTGCCTTTTCTATGTTTCTCTACTTTGATTTGGGTCTTTTTCTTTTACTCTCTCCCAGTAAAGTTTTATATGGTAGTTTTCTTCATTTAGTACTCGTGCATTGCTTATTTAATTTATTCCTTGTTATTTTCTTTTCATTTTACTTTTGACTGCTTGTGTGAATGGGCTTTTTCATTTCATTTTAGCTTTTTGTTGGTATGAAAGGAAGATATTAGACATTATCTATTAATTTTACAGTCACTTTCATATCAAACATGTAAAATTTTTCTACCCTTTACTTTTCTTTTTTGAGACAGACTCTCACTCCGTTGCCCAGACTGGAGTGCAGTGGCGTGATCTCAGCTCACTGCAACCTCTACCTCCCAGGTTCAAGCAATCCTTGTGCCTCAGCCTCCCAAGTAGCTGGGATGACAGGCACACACATCCATGCCCAACTAATTTATGTATTTTTAGTAGAGATGGGTTTTCACCATGTTGGCCAGGCAGGTCTCAAACCCCTGACCTCAGGTGATCCACCCACCCAGGCCTCCCAAAGTGCTGGGATTATGGGCAAGAGCCACTGTGCCTGGGCTTTTTCTTTTCTTTTCTAAATGTATCATGTAGCAATTGTGAAAAAATAGTTTTTGTATATATTCAAGGTATAAAACATGATGTTATAAGATACACATATAGAGCATAAAATCTATCAGTTTTAAAACAATTTTATATAACTGTCAAAAGCCACATTCTAATTTTGTTCATATACAAATTCTAAATTTTCAATTATTTTACAATTAAGCATAAGGCTTTTAATTTGAATCATATATTACACATTTTAAGAAAGCACTTATATTTAAATGAAGGTTTAACTTTATAAATTTCCTCATTGACATCTACCAGAATGACCATATTTCTCTCCTCCTTTGGCTTACTAATATGGTAAATTATATTTATGTAATTCTTTACAGGATTCCTGATTTTGCATACTTTTCATTCCTAGAATGTCTCCCACTTTATCATTATATATTATTTTATTGATATACTGTTTGATTATGTTTACAAATATTTTCAAATACTTTATTTCAGACTTTTGTGTTAAGACATATTTTCAGTAGATTTCTCTGCATTCATTAGTGCCATTAGGTCCATTTGGGTATTAGTATTATGCTTCCTTAATGAAACAATTAGAAAAGTTTTGTTGTCTTTCACACTCTGAAACAGTTTAAAATATGTAGCAATTGTACTGGTTAAAGGAATGACCTCTCTAGCCAGAGAAAGGGAGAGAGAAAGAGAGAGGCAAAGATTCAAAATCTGGATTTTCCTACTCTTCTACCTACTCTTTGTTTTTACATTTATAAAATGGTTATAATAATTGATAGGATTTGGCTGTGTCCCCACCCAAATCTCATCTTGAATTATAGCCCCTATAATTTCCATGTGTTGTAGGAGGCACTTGCTGGGAGATAATTGAAACATAGGGACTGTTTCCCCCATACTGTTCTTGTGGTAGTAAATAAGTCTCATGAGATCTGATGGTTTTACAAGGGGAAACCCCTTTCTCTTGGTTCTCATATTTTCTCTTGTCTGACACCATGTAAGACATGCCTTTTGCCTTCTGCCATTATTGTGAGGTACTCCCCAGCCATGACTTAAGGGACCTTAAGCCCAACTGATTTAGGGCTCTTTTTGGCCAATGAAAATGTTCTATAACTGGATTCTTATGATGATTGCACAACTGCTTAAATTAACTAAATATCATTAAATTGTGTAATTTATAATTCATAACCTTTATGGTATGTATGTTAATTATACTTCAATAAAGCTGTTAAAGTCAAGAAAGTATAGAAAACTGTTCATGCAAATAATGTTAAGAAATGATAGATTTGGTGATTTCATGTGAGAGAATGGGGAATGAAAACCCTTTACCATAATGCCCAAGGTTATGGATTGAGTAACAGGGATTACAGTCTGGAAATTCACTATACTGAGGAACACGGGAGGAAAAACCAGATCCACGGGAGAAGATAAATTCGTGTTTAACAGTTCAGTTGGAAGTGCTAGTGAGATTTTCAAGTGGATGTCTGTGAGGCAGTTCAGTATAAGAGTTGGAGATTAAGAGATTGATCCAAATGGTAATTTGGATTTGGAACTTCTCTTCATTAGTATTAGTGTTTTTCACCCTTTCTAAATAAGTAACTCTTGCAATCTTCCTTAATCTACTTTATTTCTCTACTATCTCGTATTTTTACTGTTTATATTCAATATTCTATACTAAAAATGATTGCTACTTGTAATATGTGTTTTCAAACTACGTATTCTCCCCTATCATGCACTTCTAGATACTTTGATAATTCCTCTAGGGGCTTTTGTTGAAACATTTTATCAATGGTAACTGAATCCATTGGAGTGGGTGAGTTTGCTCATAGCACAATGAGAAGTGGCCATAGATTAAAAGGCTGAGAAATATAGAAATATTATTAATGAACTTATGAGAATAGTTTCAGAGGACTGGAAGGAACAGAATTCCAATTACAGTGGGAAGTTGGCTGTGAAGCAATTTTCAGCTAAGACAGAGGAAAGATATAGGGCAGTAGCTGGTGGGATTTGGAGAGAAGCAAAGGTTAAGATGAAAAATGTGTTAGCATATTTATATGTGGATGTGACAGATCAATGACATAACTGGAGATAAAAGGGTGAATATTTAAAAAGTTAATTCCCATAGAAGATGAAAGATGAAAGGAATTCAGTGCATACTTAAGAAAGGCAGTTTTTTCTATTATAACCTGAAGAAAAGATGAAAGAATAGCTGCCCGTATATAGATATTCATGGTTGTTCCTCTGTGTTCATACCCAATCTCTTCATTTTCCATTTGAAATTTTGGGGATATTGGCCTCATTACATTGTAATTATTTATAACATATTGCATTGTAATTATTTATAAACTGTTTTGCTCATTTTTCAAGGATATGTGTGTGTGTATGCGTGTGTACATATATTCTATGCCATCAATTGCTTTATGGGTCAGTACATTGTTTTCTACACAGTAACCCCTGACTTGTAGCTCTAAAAGAGTTGCCTCAAGACTGTTTAGGAAGCTGGGCCAGGAAAAACATGGTGATGCATTTAGTCATGTGGCTGTTCCTCCAGCCTTCCCTTTCTTATAGAGAGCTGAGGTCAAGGAATACAAAGCAAGTGGGGTGTGCTATTTCTTATGATTTGCTGTTGCTTCCTTTCCCCAGCCTTCTAAGCTGAGACCTATCACTGGAAATCTTAGTAACTTATTCCACTTACTTACGGATGAAAATAAGTTATATATGGTGTTCAAAACCTGCAGAGTCTGAATTGTTGTATCCACTCTCCTTTTGGCCTAACTGTATTGTTCTTGACCAGTAGTATTATCTGGAGATTCCAGTATGTCCTTGTGACTTTTCCTGGTCTTTGTGGAGGTATATTCATTTTGTTTGTTTTGGTGGCTGTTAGAGAGGAAGCATTGTCGATGTGCACTTATGCCACTTCCTTTCTCAAAAGTTCTGGAGAAGATTTTGAGGCCTTGATTAGTCTTTTTCAATTGCCCCGCTAACCAGTACATCATTCAGTCCCAAATAATAGGCAGGATTCAGCTTGGCAGAAATGACTTTGGGATTGTGTTAACTACATCTATGTAACGACACATTTAAATAAATTCATATTTGTGTGAGGGTTTCTCACCAATAGAAATTTGGAAGCTAAGTCACTTGGTAAACCAATTAATTAACATTGTGTATATAAACCATAAGATACTACTGTAAAGAATATAACCCATTAACAAAATACATAAAAGTTAGATTGTTTTAGTAAGAATTTCTTACACGTGTATAGTAGATAGTGTCCTGTTTAAAATGTTCTTTCTTTACTAGCTAAATGAGTTATTACAGGAAGAGTGGGCCGGGCATGATGGCTCACACCTGTAATCCCAGCACTTTGGGAGGCTGAGGTGGGTGGATCACCTGAGGTCAGGAGTTCAAGACCAGCCTGACCTCTTCTCTAGTACCTCCCATCTCTAGTAAAAAAAAAAAAAAAAATTAGCCAGGTGTCATGGCAGGCACCTGTAATCCCAGCTGCTTGGGAGGCTGAGGCATGAGAACCACTTGAATCCGAGAGGTGGAAGATGCAGTTAGCTGAGATCACACCACTGCACTCCAACCTGGGTGACAGAGAAATATAGAAAGGATATTTTTTTTCTGTTGAAGGAAAGGAAAGAAAAGAAAAGAAAAGGGAAGGGAAAGGGGAAGGGGAAGGGGGGAGGACAGTGTTAATTAGGCCCTGTCAGAAGCACTTTTACATGAATTATCTAATCTAATTCTTCTACAATCCACTTTAAGTTTCCATTATTATCCTAATATTAGAGAAAAGGGGACTGAAAGACTTCGATGACTGACATTTGCTCAAAGTCACACAATTAGTTCTCCAGGTTGGAAGCCAAGCCCTATGCCATAGAGCTCACAGCTTTAACCATGATAGCAGTGTATCACCTCATGTGAGATCGACAGCAGCAATGTAAGGTAAGAATGACATAGCATCCAGATTCTCCACATGAGGAACCTAAAATTCAGAGAGGTTAGAAAATTGTCCAAAATAACCCCTTAGCAGCAAATATGATGCACCTGGGAATAAAACTCAGGTCTCTCGCAAAGTTCATTGCTCATTTTATTACACTGCCTCTATCTATGCCCTGCCTTTGAGTTATCTAGAGACTGACACTGTGTTATGGAAGGTTATTTCCTAAGTAGGAAGACTGCAGCTATGTAATGCAAGCACATCCCTCGTAGATCAATTGTGAGTTTTAAGTTAGATAGTGGCTGTAAATGCCTCTCACATTCCTTACACCTAACACATATTCCATAAATGAAGGGCAATTCCTTGCACATCCTACTACTGATCATTTATCTTATTTTATTGACTCTCTGTTCTTACTCTGATTCACTTTATTACAAAGTAACAGACATCTCTTTTTACCTTCATATCTTTGACCTCATTCCTTAGTCAGTGCTACTTTCCTTAGCTTTCTACTTTCAGTGACTGCTAAGCTCAATTTACTGCATTAATTCTACCAGTTGGAAAAAAAAAGCATGGAATAAAGCCCTAATAAAGAGATAAAGCTTGGGAGCCTGCAGGATATAAGACATCAATGACAGGAAGTCTGAGGAGTTACTGTGAGTAGCAGTGAGCAGAGTTCAGAGCCAAGGTGAATGCTAACAGACCTGTAACACTGATATGATAAATGATGCAATAAGAAAATAATGACCATCTTTTCCAAATTAATACAACCTGCAAAGCACCTACACTGTAAAGACAGCAATTCCATTCTTGAGGCTGAAGCCTGAAGCTTAGATGGGGTCTATGATAGTCCATTTTAATTGCCAACTTGACTGGGCCACTGGGTGTCCATATATTTAGTTAAATATTATACTGGTGTGTCTGTGAAGGTGTTTTTGGATGGATTTGAGTGGGTAGACTGAGTAAAGCAGATTTCCCTCCCTGATGTGGGTGGGCATCATCCAATCAATTGAGGGCCTGAATAAAACAAAAAGACAGAATAAGAGAATTTTTTTCTCCACCTTACTGACTGGGCTGGGGCATCAGTCTTCTCCTGCCCTTGTGCTGGGACTTACATAGCCAGCACCCCTGGTTCTCAGATCTTAAACGTGGACTAGAATTTACACCATTGGTTCTCCTTGTTTTCTAACTTGCAGAGAGCAGATTGTGAGACTTCTCACAATAAAATGTGGAATTGACTCATGTGACTTTGGAGGCTGATATATATATATATATATATATCTTATATTACATATATAAGAATACATATATATTACATATGTAAGAATCTTACATTATTTTATATATGTATTTTATTTGTTTTGTTTTTCTGGAGAACTCTGACTAATGCAGGGCCTAAGTTATTAGGATTTTAATCATTTGGGAACTATTATTGCAGATTAATTGTACTAGCCATGTATATAAAATGTCAGTTACAAATATATGTACTACTGGCCCACTTTTACGTGCATTATCACATTTAAACTTCATAAAAAACCAGGGAAACAGCAAAGCTACTATAATCTCCATTTCAACATAGGGAAGAATCAAGCTTCAAAGAGTTCAAATACTTAGCTGCAAATCACACACCATCAAGTAGTGGAAGATGATTTGATTCTGTTTGACTCCAAATTCCTTGTTTTTTTCATTTTTCCACACTGTCTCACTAAAATGAAACATAATGGTTTGTTAATGAATAAATTAATAAATAATTGATAATACAAGTACTCATAGTTTTTGGCTTCAGTGTTAGTGACTTTGTTGGATTCTTCTTATTTGTATGGTGCAAGATTTAGGGTGGAGCTACCTAAGCAGGTTTCATTCTCATATTAAACATCTCTCCACTGAACCTATTCTACACTCAGCACAGGGTCTAGAAAATCTGTGGTTTGTTGTGGTTGTGACTCTTTTCGAGCAGACTTGCAAATAGATACCTTAAACAAAGCTACTGATGTAGAGGCACTGCTCTCATTTTCTTTTCTGTTTCTCTACACATTATTCTCTGATTCTTCCAGCAGCCAGGATATTTTCCAAACAGTCTGTTAGTTTTTTCACTTTGCTGGAAATTCCAACTTCATGGGCTCCTGATGGGAACAGGCAGGAGGTTATTTGGGTGTATTATTATTTTCTTTCCCTAAAGTAAATTGCCAGAATTTCGATCCTTTATTTTGTATCAAATTGCTTTTTTTTTTTGGCACGGTCTCTGTTTTCTTCCATCAAAATGTAGAGATGGAAGTATGGTAACTCGAGGAACAGTATCTTCTTGGTCTAAAAATAGTGTATGTCAACAATACTGGTGGAAGAAGGTTGTTTTTGGGGTGTGTGTATGTGTGTGTGTGTGTGTATGCATTTATTTAGAAGAGATCTTTTTCATTTAACCACAGAGAGTCCTCTTGTGAATAAGGAAATGGACACAATCTCAATTTTATCATTAGAGCACAGGCTTACTAAAAATACAGAGTTGGAGGGCCTCTCAACCCTTTGCTGGTTTCCTTTCTGAAGTTTGAACACTTCAATGGTGTGGCTTATACTGGACCTATCATTATATACCTGGCACCTGGCAAAGATACTTGACAGGGTAGGTGCTCAGTAAGTGTTTCTAAAATAGATGAGTAAGTAACTGTAAAGAAATGAGTAAATGAATGGATAAGTGAATAAGCAAATGAATTAATATAATATTAAGAATAGAAGCTGGGATGGCTGGGAAGCAACAAAGGCCGGATTGTGCTAAGGATGTAACTCCTAAGGAGTCAGGAAAATGAACTCCTTTGATGTCTTCCAAGAGGATACTCAGGTCTGATTTAGTCACTGTGAAAAAAAAGTTCTATTTCTTATTCATATGGTGGATTAACTTCTCATGTTTACCATCTCTCTTCAACAACACTGTTTAAATGGTTGTAAAGGAATAAAAATTGTGTAAAACCCAAGGATAAAGAAAATAAGAGAAGTCACTGGCCCAAAAGAGATTTCAGCATTCGTTCATTTTTGCAACTATGTCCGGAATGCCTTGCTATGCACCAGGTACTCTTCTCAACACTGACAACAAATCAGTAAGCTGAACAGACAAAAATTCCTGCCGTCATGTATCCAATGTTCTAGCAGCCAGAGCACATTTTCAAAAGAAGCCTAAAAGTGATGGAAGGATCGTGATTGATTTAGCAAAGTATAGGAAGTTAAAAATGTTAACCTGGGGCAGACATAAAAGGAGGTGAGACAATTTGCCACACAGAAGCCAGGATAGATCAGGTCTTGAGGCATCAGATACTACAGAAGACAGTTATGGAAAACTGGAGTTAAAACAGAGAGAGTTGTTGAAAGTCTGCGTTTATAGGTGATAGAGTTCCAGGTCTCCCCCTGCTACTCTCCACTTTCTGCTCCTCTCAGATAAGAGACTAAATGTTTTCTTTCCAAAAGTTGAACTTGTGAAGTTCTAGACTTTGAGACACCTAACAGTGGCTGGCAGTGGCAAGATCCAGAGTGGATAAAAAATGGATGAAGCGAAGATGTGCATACTGAGATTCCCATGTGTCTATCAATTTCTTCTTCCCAGAACACCAGATTATGGCACCCTGAGATGACACTGGCAGATTTTTCTGTTGAGAAACTGACTGACCTCATAAAAATTATTTCCAGGCTGGGTGCGGTGGCTCACACCTGTAAACCCAGCACTTTGGGAAGGCGAGGCAGGCAGATCACGAGGTCAGGAGATCGAGACCATCCTGGCTAACACGGTGAAACCCCGTCTCTACTAAAAATACAAAAAATTAGCCA
>NW_016812457.1:74484-79395 GCF_001698545.2 Rhinopithecus bieti
AAAAAAAAAAAAAAAAAAAAAAAATTTCCAGATACTGATATTCAGTGGTCCCTCAATAAGAAGATTCAAACAGAGCTCTCAATGAGTATGTATTTGATTTAATTTTTTTTTTTTTTTTTTGAGCGCTCTGTCACCCCGGCTAGAGTGCAGTGGCTCAATCGGCTCGCTGCAACCTCCACCTCTGGGGTTCAAGCGATTCTCCTGCCTCAGCCTCCCAAGCAGCTGGGACTACAGGCTTGTGCCACCAGGACCAGCTAATTTTCATATTTTTAGTAGAGACAGGGTTTCACCATATTGGCCAGGCTGGTCTTGAACTATTGACCTCATGATCCACCCACCTGGGCCTCCCAAAGCACTGGGATTACAGGTGTGAGCCTCCACTCCCGGCCTGATTTAATCTTAAATGAGAATAAGAAACCCCAAGATGATCAGACATTTCAGAAATCCCGAGACAGTGTAGGAAAAACATTGAAAGAGCAGACAGAGAATATAGGGAGACAGGAATTATCGAAGAGAGAGTAGTACAGAAATTAGGGACTCAGGACTTCTGATTGAAAAGATCCACCAAAAAACTAATGATCGGAGCCTGGTGTCTGTAAATTCAGATACATCGACTGGTAAGGGGTAGGGTCCATACATTGGCATGTTTTATATAGCCCCACAAATGACTTTAATATAGAGCTAGGAATGAAAAAAAAAACCTGTTATACCTATTAATGTGCACTTTTCCCTTTTGTATTTAGGCTACTTGGGTTAGCACACACAGTGACATGTAAATATTTTTTTCTGGCATGGTGGAACATATGGAAAACCAAGGCCAGAAAGGTGGATCCTCTTTCTCCCAGTCTAGGATTCATATATTGCCTATTTCTTTTTCTCATACTGTGTAAAATATATAAGAAATGATAAAAATGATGTTTTCTATGATTGGCCTGTAAAATAGTTAAGAAATCTCTTTTGCCATAAGCTTGTATCTTTCATCTTACAAAAACTTTTATTAAAAAAATTAAAACTTTTTTCTTAAACATTGCCTATATCTTATGTAGGTTTCTTCATGGAATGTTGAAACTCAGAGGCCATGCCAAACCTGATTACAACTTAGAAGGCAAAACCCAGTGCAGGGGAGGGGGAAGGAACTTTTAGATGCCTGTTCTCAAGAGTTAGTTATATAAAATCAATATAGACACTACAACCTCTGGAGCAAGTAGGGCAGCCTGACAAAGTAGAGCAAAGGTTGCTGGTACTATAGGCCTTCCAAATTTATTTTATGGCTTCTTTTACTTAACCACTAATTTAAAGCTATAGTGCTCTGCCCAGAGATGGGGAAGGACAACCCTTATAGCTGTAGCTGTATGGTTTGCTATGTCCACTATTTTTCTCTCTCCTGTGAACTGGACGTGTTCTCTGCATTGATGATAATAAAGTGTTAGAGTTACTAACTTGGAAATTAGTTATGAGAATCTTCTATCACTAAAAGCATTACTCCTCAGTAGAATGAGAACGCACTAGAACTAAGGCAGAAAGTGCATCAGCAGAACCCAATGCAAGTCATCCTCTGACCAGAGCTTTCAATGGTTCCCACCTTAGATATGAGCTATTACCCCAGTTCTCAGCTGAGCAACATTGTATCTTACCCAAATCCTCCTTTACAATTGAGAATATGGAAATATATTAATAGAAAGTCATAAGACTTTCTGAATGGTAATCGTGGAACCAGAATAATCGTGGAACCAGAATTCAAAGCCAGTTCAGTTCCCTACACATGTAGAAACATTTTGCTACATCATTTAGGGGTATAATTAAAGCACACTGGGAGTATAGGGAAAGGGGAACTTCAGTGTCACCAGAGGAGTCAGGGAAAGTTACTCAGAGGAAGTAACACTCGATGTATGAAAATAACCAAGGCAGATAGAGAAGGGGAGAGTAAGAAAGGCACGGTGTAGGGAAAAACCTGTTCAAAGTCATGATATCTGGTGAAAGCCAAAGGTGATCTTAGAGATTATATAACTCTTTCACTTTACCCTTAGGAAAAAATAGAACCCTAAACTGTGCCAGGTACTAGGAATATACAGATAATTATGTTCCTGTCATCAAAAGCACACGGTAGATGTGAAAATAATCATTTTATTTTTTCCCACCAATGTCTACTTTATGTGATGCTCACATCTGCCCGTAAGCTTAGTTCAGTTTCCGGAGTAAGGGTCATATCTCTGTTTCTTGTTATTTATATTTCCAGTGGTGCTGGAATGAGACACTAACTGCAGGTTCCTTCCAACTACAAGAGAAACATAGTTCAGAGTGTAGAATACTGAGGGCAGGATCAGTATCTTCATATTTGTACCTTAAGATCAATTTTCCAAAATACATTGATTGCTCACGTTACATTTAGATTTTTATTGCCAATTCTTGAGGTCATTATTCACTAGTTCATTTTACTAATCCCCCTCCATTGAGCATCAGATAGTTGCACAGCATTGAGTCAAGTGTTGTGAGGCAGCAAAGATTAACTAGATGAAGCTTATGCCCTACAGGAGATAAAGGTTTCACTAAGATAAATACGTGTATATTACAAAAGTAAAATATAGCACAGCATACATTTTCTTAGTGTACTCTAAGGGATGCCTCATGGTGTAGGGAAAAGAACATTAATTTCACAGTAATATGGACCCAAGTGTGTGACCTAAATATTTTTTGACCTGGCACAATTTATTAAACTTCAAGTTCCAATTTTTCCAGCTGTAAAGTGGAAATGATGAAAACTCCTACCTCAGTAGTTCATATGTGTGTGCATCTGTGCGTGTACTGAGCAAATCAAATAATATACCAAGCAACATGGAATATACTAGGACTTCAGTATATTTTTACTTAGTCTCTGGTCCCTGCCAAACCATCCCAGCACCCTAAGTAGTTAACATCTGAGAAGTCAGAGGAACATAAAATATTTGGTGGTATTGCACTTCTTTCATGAATTATCCAACTTTAAAAAGTACATGACAACACATACAGTTCTCTCAAAATTCAAAATAATGCCCTTACTAAAACGATTTGGAGTGGTGACTTACTATGTCCTTGCATACTGCTTCAGAGATTTGGCATATATTATCAAGAATAGCATTTTATTTAAAAAGCTCATAAAGCTTCATCCTTAGCTATTACGGATTTAGGAGTAGTAGATATATGGAAACTTTCACACTCTATTGAACGGATTATACATTCTTCTCTAGCCACATAACTCATATTTCCAGGCTCATTCTAAATTCTTCACTTTCTGATTAATGATATGGATAACATGGCTCCAGGTAGTGTTCCCTTATCTGACCATGCCACAGACTCACTTTCAATTGTCCTTCAGAAAGCATTAGGCAGCATTTTGGCGAAACTTCCTTTAGTAAGGAATATTGGAAAAGGAGGTTATAATTTGTGATTCTAAAACTACATACAAAGTTCACACACACATATCCAAGGACTCTGGATTGCTGATATCTATATCTATATATATAGATATATATATCTCTCTCATCTTAGATATGAGCTATAATGACTCTTATAGTACTGCTATAAGGATGACTGTTGTATGCAAATTATCTATTGTAAACACTGACATATAGTAGATGTTCAACAAATTTGCTGAAATGAATTTTTTCATTTAATCATGTGAGGATACTGCAATTCAATTTAAGTAACTTTCTCAAGGTCATATAGATTTTAATAACAGTTGTATATATATGTGTGTGTGTGTGCAATCTAGAGTCTTTGCATATTTTATATATAAAATATAAAAGGGCTTTATATAAATATGGGTGCATGTGTGTGTATGTGTATAAATTAAGCCTGTATAGGCTCTCTTTTAGTTATTAATGATTGACATCCACTTCTTTCTGGAGCACAGTATTATTAATTACAAAAATAAATTAACTGGCAATGTTCTCATTAAGGATAAATGTGAACTGGGAAGACTGTATAGATAAATCATTGCTTGCCTCATTCAGATTGAAAGAAACATTTAGACTCTGGAGGGAACAGTGAAAAAAGTGTGTATTATAGAGTTATATGTTTTAATAACTTCACCTCATTCTATTAAGCCTCTAACCCCACTGGAATCATAAAAGGTTAATATTGAGATGAACCCTAAAGGCATAAATTAGGCTTTGCCATTACTTGCCCCCGAATGAGCCTTAAGCTATGTAATACTGGATCAGCAGGACTTTCCTTTATTATTAAAGAAATGAAGATACACTGCATTGAATGATATTATTGAAAATGCCTAAATTTTCTCATTATCCTACAAGTGCTTAAAATTGCTATTACAGATTTCTGTAGGCAAAATCCCAGGTCCCAGCAGACCCCTGCAGAATGTTATGGAGTATTTGTAGAGAATGTGTTTCAATTACCCACAAAAATATACTTAAGTAGCCATATTGGGTATTTTCAGGAGGAAATGAGATATTTTATTTTTATTCTACTATAAAGAAGGGTCAATCTGAAATGATGTGCTGGAGTTACAGGCCTCAAATCAAAACTGAGGCATCATCAAAATATTTCTCATTTATGAACTTTTATGATATTAAAAAAGCACCAAGTTATCTATCATTTCTTGCTCCTTGGGTAGCTTCATTTTTCAGTATTAGATATTAGTTCTTCACGTTTGCTATTCATCAAGTTTAAAAGCGACACTTGTCCAATAAAAATAGTTGGATATCCTTGGCAAAGACATGGCACTTTTGGATTGCCATATATATCATCAACTTCTTCTAAGAAGAAATCCTCAGGTTGTAAATAATGAAAGGGCAGCTCTATCATAGGTAAAACAATTTCACACAAATCTTTCTTAACATCTTCTGTTTTAAAAAAAAATAGTTTAATTTGTAGATTTCATTTTTTTTTTTTTTTTTTTATTTTTGCTAACATAAG
>NW_016812457.1:81166-84888 GCF_001698545.2 Rhinopithecus bieti
ATGCTGGAGAGGTTTCAGAGAAAATGGAATGCTTTTATACGTGCTGGTGGGAGTATAAATTAGTTCAGCCATTGTGGAAGACAGTGTGATGATTCCTCAAAGATCTAGAAGCAGAAATAGCGTTTGACCCAGCAATTCCATTACTGGATATATACCCAAAGCAGTATAAATTGTTCTATTATAAAGATACATGCACATGCATATATTCACTGCAGTACTATTCACAATAGCAAAGACATGGAATCAACCCAAATGCCCATCAGTGATAGACTGGATAAAGAAAATGTGGTACATATACACCATGGGATACTATGAAGCCATAAAAAGGAAAAAGATCATGTCCTTGGCAGGGACATGGATGGAGCTGGAAGCTATTATCTTCATCAAACTAATTCTGGAACAGAAATCCAAACACCACATGTTCTCACTTATAAGTAGGAGCTGAATAATGAGAACACATGGACACATGGGGGAGACAACACTCTGGGGTCTAGAGGTGGTGGGGGGAGGTAGAACATCAGGAAGAATAGTTAATGGATGCTGGGCTTAATACCTAGGTGATGGGTTGATGTGTGCAGCAAACCACCATGGCACATGTTTACCTACGTATGTAGTAGACCTGCACATCCTGCACGTGTACCCCAGAACTTAAAATAAATGTTGAAGAAAAATATATATTTTTTTCTGCTATTAAATCAGGATAATCACTCTTATTACATAGTACTGCTATAAGGATGACTGAGATAATGTATGCAAATCATCTACTGTAGACACACATATTAGATGCTCAACAAGTATTTGCTGAAATGAATTTTTCCATTTTATCATGTGAAGATATTGCAATTCAATTTAAGTAACTTTCTCAAAGTCATACAGATTTTAATAACAGTTGTATTATTAGAAGTCAAGTCTTAATGATTCAGCTGAATTATTGCTAAATATGAAGATTTAAATGTCCCTATTATTTCAGTTTTATGATATTGTATTGATCAATGTGATTTGATCAAAACAAATGAATTAAAGTATGTTTCAAAATTACTATAACTTAAACATGAAATACATTCACATCACAAATTTGAACTATGTCACTTAGCCCTGTAGCATGAAGATAGTAGAAAGAATAAATTGTTCACAACTGCAATTTATTTATCACTTATTTTGGCCCAGATACATAAGTGGTTTACATGGGTCATCTAAGTTAATCCTTTCAACATCTTAATAAGGCTATTCTCATTATCATTTTATGATCTGGACAAATAAAGCACAGTGAGAGGTTAAGTAACTTTTTTCAAGGTCATTGAAGTAGGAAGTAGGGGAAGAAGGAATTTTAACCCAAGCACACTGACTTTAGTCTAGAGTTCATACTCTTAATCCCCATAATCCCTAGCTTCTACGGAGGATATGTAGGTAAGAACGGCTCCATAGAAGTGCAGAGAAATCCAGAGTGCAAAGCAGGAAGATCAAAGCTTGACTGTTAGGACAATATAGAAAAGAGAAAGTAGAATGTTTGGAAGAACAAGGGGAATGTAAATGGACAGCAGAATGGGCATGGGATTTTGCAAAGCAGTCTTGCATGAGAGTATAAAAGCTTAGGGCTATGTGAAGATTGTACTCCTGCATCTGTCACAAGGCTGAGGTGTGTAGAGAGGTTTATAGCTCTAGGAAAGAACAATCCAGAATGTTCTGGTATGTTCTACAATAGACAAAGTCATAGTCTGACAGGTTAGGGAAAGTGTGCAGCTGTAACCCAGTGGGCCAAGGAAGGGAACTGAGGTTGTATATCAGTGTGTAGTCATGGTGCAGAGCTATGCTGGTGCAAAAGTAAAGGAGTGAGGCCTTTTCACCTCATTCTTCTACATTAATTACGCTTCTGAAGCCAGATCAGTAGGACTCAGAAGACGTGAGGTAGCAAGGAGGAGTTCATTAAGTGAGAGTTGGCTGGAATGAGAAGCCTACTGAAACATAGTGGTAAACAAACAGGTGTGTGTCGATCTGAATGTGTGGTTAATACTTCAAATCCATACACACACACACGTGTGCGCACACACACACATTAATCTACAATCTCAAATCTAGTTTTTCCTTAGGAGTATTTAAAAATTTTATTATATCATATTGCAAGTTGAAATTATCTAATATTATGTGTGAATTCTTCCATGAAATTTAGGTTTTTTTGGTAACACTTGTAGATAGCTAATATATAGTTTGACGAGTATAATGTTTTGTTCCAAACATATGGTATCATAATCTTTGGGAGGCCGAGGCAGGTGGATCACCTGAGGTCAGGAGTTCAAGACCACCCTGGCCAACATGGTAAAACCCTATCTCTACTAAAAATACAAAAAATTAGCCGGGAATGGTGGTGCATGCCTGTAATCTCAGCTACTCGGGAGGCTGAGGCAGGAGAATGACTTGAACCCAGGATGAACCCAAGAGGCGGGGGTTGCAGTGAGTCGAGATTGTGCCATTGCGCTCCAGCCTGGGCAACAGAGTGGGACTCCCTCTCAAAAAAAAAAAAGTACTAAAAAAATAAGGCCTCATTCTGAAGCTTTTTCTCTTGGCTTATAGGCAGCTACCATCTCACAGTGTGCTCACACTACCTCTCTGGTGTCTCTGTTTTTTTTGTTTGTTTTTTTGTTTGTTTGTTTTTTGAGACAAAGTCTTTCTCTGTCACCCAGGCTGGAGTGCAGTGGTGTGATATCAGCTCACTGCAGCCTCTGCCTCCCAGATTCAAGCAATTCTCCTGCCTGAGCCTCCTGAGTAGCTAGGATTACAGGCACGCACCACCACGCCTGGCTAATTTTTTTTTTTTTTGTATTTTTAGTAGAGATGGGGTTTCACCATGTTGGCCAGGATGGTCTTGATCTACTGACCTCGTGATCCACCAGCCTTAGCCTCCCAAAGTGCTGGGATTACAGGTGTGAGCCACTGCACCCGGCTAGTGTCTCTTCTTATAAGGTTCATCGTGAGGGCCCTATCCTTATGTCATCTAACCCTAATGACTTCCCAAGTGCTCTATCTCCAAATGCTATCACATTGAGGGTTAGGGCTTCAACATATGCATTTTGGGGCAACACGAACATTCAGTCCATAAAATATGGGAACTATATATATGGTGAAATTTACACTAAATGCTGTTGAAAAAGTTTCAAATATTTTCAAATAATCGTGATAAGAAATTACTTGTTATGTTTCATTCTAACTTTATATCCTCCTGTAAAGATGAACACAAAATGTATTCTCCAGATATCAGTAATTTGTCTATGCTGTGCCATTATTTTTTCCTCTACTCAAATGTTTTGGTCAGTCAGCCAGATTTGTATCTATCAAAAATAGGTGCTGTAGTAGCAAGAGATTTAAACTGGTAGTCAGTGATATAGAGTGGGGTGTGTTAAACTTGGCTCTAATTTGCTATGCAACCTTCACTTGCTCTTTCTTAGCCTTTACTCACTAGAAAAAAAAAGTATGAACTGAATTATGATTATTTTAATGAATCACTTGAATAACCATATGACTGGGTTTTCCTGAGACTGTCTTGGTTTTAGCCCTAAACTTCCCACCTACAAGAAAACCTACCCTGGGATGTGAAAAGACCCAGTTTCTCTTTATTATTGGAGAGGGATGGGGGGGGAAACTGGCGGCCTCCACAATAGGGGCTCAAAGTAATACTATTTTCAGTGTTAAATGGATAAGTCTCAGATTATTTGCCTTCTGTGTTTTCT